>NC_053394.1:402204642-402341576 GCF_905171765.1 Bufo bufo
TTCAGATGAAATGGCTACTATGAGGTTTTCAGGAAGGGAAATCTAACATCCCATGATCTATGCAGCTTATCTGGATACTTCATGCAGTACGGGAAGTCTAAGTGCCATTTATGGACAGGTAAGAAAGATAGTTAGCTAACAAATGAGAAATGCATATATGAGTGATAATGTAAAAAATGTGGCAAGAAAGAATTAACTCTGATTCTTGTATCAATCATTATCAGAGTTTTGGTTCATGTCTGGTTTCTTTCCACTTTCCTGCTTCTCCTCTATTATATAACATTCAATTATTGCCTGGAAATGATTAATATGTTATATTCCTAGTTATGGGCGTGGATATGTCCATTTTGTAGGAAGGATGACATCACAGCTACAGAGTTGACCGTCTGATAGCCCAGCTCGACTGCCCACCTCTCCTGAAGACCCCTCAGCTTTTTGAGAGTTGGGTGGAGGACATCATCTCTGAAAGAGGGTCCAACAGATGCACCCTAGCAGTTTGAGCACCACTCTTACAAGAAGAGTCAATGCCCTAAAAGCGTGATTTCACCGGGGATTACTCCAGGGTGATCCTTGTGTTGGGATGCATCTCTGGCTGGCTGTCGTCATCCTTTTAGGTAGATAATGAAGTGTGTGCTGTCAATAACCCCATAAAGAAGCGGAATATTCAGATGAAATGGCTACTATGAGGTTTTCAGGAGGGATATCTAACATCCCATGAAGTATACAGCTTACCTAAATACTTCATGGCATACATGCAGTTTAAGGGACCTTTTCTAGACGGCTAGACAGATAGTTAGCTAACAAATCAATGAGAAATGCATATATGAGTGATAATGTAATGATTAATAGAGGAGAAGCAGGAAAGAATTAACTCTGATTTCTTGTATCAATCATTATCAGAGTTTTGGTTCATGTCTGCTTTCTTTCCACTTTCCTGCTTCTCCTCTATTGATATAACATTCAATTATTGACTGGAAATGATTACTATTTTATATTCCTAGTTGAGAGCGTGGATATGTCCATTTTGTAGGAAGGATGACATCACAGCTACAGAGTTGACCGTCTGATAGCCCAGCTCGACTGCCCACCTCTCCTGAAGACCCCTCAGCTTTTTGAGAGTTGGGTGGAGGACATCATCTCTGAAAGAGGGTCCCACAGATGCACCCTAGCAGTTTGAGCACCACTCTTACAAGAAGAGTCAATGCCCTAAAAGTGTGATTTCACCGGGGATTACTCCAGGGTGGTCCTTGTGTTGGGATGCATCTCTGGCTGGCTGTCGTCATCCTTTTAGGTAGATAATGAAGTGTGTGCTGTCAATAACCCCATAAAGAAGTGGAATGTTCAGATGAAATGGCTACTATGAGGTTTTCAGGAAGGGATATCTAACATCCCATGATCTAAGCAGCTTATCTGGATACTTCATGCAGTACGGGAAGTCTAAGTGGCCATTTATGGACAGGTAGGAAAGATAGTTAGCTAACAAATGAGAAATGCATATATGATGATAATGTAAAAAATGTGGCAAGAAAGAATTAACTCTGATTTCTCTGTATCAATAATTTTTAGAGTTTTGGTTCATGTCTGGTTTCTTTCCACTTTCCTGCTTCTCCTCTATTATATAACATTCAATTATTGCATGGAAATGATTAATATGTTATGTTCCTAGTTGAGGGCGTGGATAATGTCCATTTTGTAGGAAGGATGACATCACAGCTACAGATTTGACCGCTGATAGCCCAGCTCGACTGCCCACCTCCTCCTGAAGACCCCTCAGCTTTTTGAGAGTTGGGAGGAGGACATCATCTCTGAAAGAGGGTCCCACTGAATGCACCCTAGCAGTTTGAGCACCACTCTTACAAGAAGAGTCAATGCCCTAAAAAGCGTGATTTCACCGGGGATTACTCCAGGGTGGGGTCCTTGTGTTGGGATGCATCTCTGGCTGGCTGCGTCATCCTTTTAGGTAGATAATGAAGTGTGTGCTGTCAATAACCCCATAAAGAAGCGGGAATGTTTCTGATGAAATGGCTACTATGAGGTTTTCAGGAAGGGATATCTAACATCCCATGATGCTATGCAGCTTATCTGGATACTTCATGCAGTAACGGAAGTCTAAGTGGCCATTTATGGACAGGTAGGAAAAGATAGTTAGCTAACAAGATGAGAAATGCATATATTAGTGATAATGTAAAGAAAATGTGGCAAGAAAGAATTAACTCTGATTTCTTGTATAAATCATTATCAGAGTTTTGGTTCATGTCTGGTTTCTTTCCACTTTCCTGCTTCTCCTCTATTATATAACATTCAATTATTGACTGGAAATGATTAATATGTTATATTCCTAGTTGAGGGCGTGGATATGTCCATTTTGTAGGAAGGATGACATCACAGCTACAGAGTTGACCGTCTGATAGCCCAGCTCGACTGCCCACCTCTCCTGAAGACCCCTCAGCTTTTGAGAGTTGGGTGGAGGACATCATCTCTGAAAGAGGGTCCCACAGATGCACCCTAGCAGTTTGAGCACCACTCTTACAAGAAGAGTCAATGCCCTAAAAGCGTGATTTCACGGGGATTACTCCAGGGTGGAACCTTGTGTTGGGATGCATCTCTGGCTGGCTGTCGTCATCCTTTTAGGTAGATAATGAAGTGTGTGCTGTCAATAAGGGTCCATTCACACCGTCCGTTTTGGTGTTCCGCATCCGTTCCGATTAAAAACGGAACGTTATGCGGATCTATTCATTTTCAATGGAATCCGCAAATAATCGGAGAGCACTCATGGTGCTCTCCGATTCCGTGATTCCGTCGAGGGTTCCGTTATTCGGATCCTGGAAAAAAAATATGCCCTGTCCTACTATTTGTCCGATTTTGCGTTCCGTCATCCCATTCTAGTCAATGGATCCGTCAAAAAATCGGATGACATGCTAAAGCATCCCCCATGTCATCCAGATTTTCGGATCCGCAAAAAACAGGAACGTTTATCTGGAAAGGTAAACATACTGACGTGTGAATGCACCCTTACCCCATAAAGAAGTGGAATGTTCAGATGAAATGGCTACTATGAGGTTTTCAGGAAGGGATATCTAACATCCATGATCTATGCAGCTTATCTGGATACTTCATGCAGTACGGGAAGTCTAAGTGGCCATTTATGGACAGGTAGGAAAGATAGTTAGCTAACAAATGAGAAATGCATATATGAGTGATAATGTAAAAAATGTGGCAAGAAAGAATTAACTCTGATTTCTTGTATCAATCATTATCAGAGTTTTGGTTCATGTCTGGTTTCTTTCCACTTTCCTGCTTCTCCTCTATTATATAACATTCAATTATTGACTGGAAATGATTAATATGTTATATTCCTAGTTGAGGGCGTGGATATGTCCATTTTGTAGGAAGGATACATCACAGCTACAGAGTTGACCGTCTGATAGCCCAGCTCGACTGCCCACCTCTCCTGAAGACCCCTCAACTTTTTGAGATTTGGGTGGAGGACATCATCTCTGAAAGAGGGGTCCCACAGATGCACCCTAGCAGTTTGAGCACCACTCTTACAAGAAGAGTCAATGCCCTAAAAGTGTGATTTCACCGGGGATTACTCCAGGGTGGTCCTTGTGTTGGCATGCATCTCTGGCTGGCTGTCGTCATCCTTTTAGGTAGATAATAAAGTGTGTGCTGTCAATAACCCCATAAAGAAGTGGAATGTTTATTTAAAATGGCTACTATGAGGTTTTCAGGAAGGGAAATCTAACATCCCATGATCTATGCAGCTTATCTGGATACTTCATGCAGTACGGGAAGTCTAAGTGGCCATTTATGGACAGGTAAGAAAGATAGTTAGCTAACAAATGAGAAATGCATATATGAGTGATAATGTAAAAAATGTGGCAAGAAAGAATTAACTCTGATTTCTTGTACCAATCATTATCAGAGTTTTGGTTCATGTCTGGTTTCTTTCCACCTTCCTGCTTCTCCTCTATTATATAACATTCAATTATTGCCTGGAAATGATTAATATGTTATATTCCTAGTTAAGGGCGTGGATATGTCCATTTTGTAGGAAGGATGACATCACAGCTACAGAGTTGACCGTCTGATAGCCCAGCTCGACTGCCCACCTCTCCTGAAGACCCCTCTGCTTTTTGAGAGTTGGGTGGAGGACATCATCTCTGAAAGAGGGTCCCACAGATGCACCCTAGCAGTTTGAGCACCACTCTTACAAGAAGAGTCAATGCCCTAAAAGCGTGATTTCACCGGGGATTACTCCAGGGTGATCCTTGTGTTGGGATGCATCTCTGGCTGGCTGTCGTCATCCTTTTAGGTAGATAATGAAGTGTGTGCTGTCAATAACCCCATAAAGAAGCGGAATATTCAGATGAAATGGCTACTATGAGGTTTTCAGGAAGGGATATCTAACATCCCATGATGTATACAGCTTACCTAAATACTTCATGCATACATGCAGTTTAAGGGACCTTTTCTAGACGGCTAAGACAGATAGTTAGCTAACAAATCAATGAGAATTGCATATATGAGTGATAATGTAATGATTAAAAGAGGAGAAACCGTGGCAGGAAAGAATTAACTCTGATTTCTTGTATCAATCATTATCAGAGTTTTGGTTCATGTCTGCTTTCTTTCCACTTTCCTGCTTCTCCTCTATTGATATAACATTCAATTATTGACTGGAAATGATTACTATTTTATATTCCTAGTTGAGAGCGTGAATATGTCCATTTTGTAGGAAGGATGACATCACAGCTACAGAGTTGACCGTCTGATAGCCCAGCTCGACTGCCCACCTCTCCTGAAGACCCCTCAGCTTTTTGAGAGTTGGGTGGAGGACATCATCTCTGAAAGAGGGTCCCACAGATGCACCCTAGCAGTTTGAGCACCACTGTTACAAGAAGAGTCAATGCCCTAAAAGCGTGATTTCTCCGGGGATTACTCCAGGGTGGTCCTTGTGTTGGGATGCATCTCTGGCTGGCTGTCGTCATCCTTTTAGGTAGATAATGAAGTGTGTGCTGTCAATAACCCCATAAAGAAGTGGAATGTTCAGATGAAATGGCTACTATGAGGTTTTCAGGAAGGGATATCTAACATCCCATGATCTATACAGCTTATCTGGATACTTCATGCAGTACGGGAAGTCTAAGTGGCCATTTATGGACAGGTAGGAAAGATAGTTAGCTAACAAATGAGAAATGCATATATGAGTGATAATGTAAAATATGTGGCAAGAAAGAATTAACTCTGATTTCTTGTATCAATAATTTTTAGAGTTTTGGTTCATGCCTGGTTTCTTTCCACTTTCCTGCTTCTCCTCTATTATATAACATTCAATTATTGCCTGGAAATGATTAATATGTTATATTCCTAGTTGAGGGCGTGGATATGTCCATTTTGTAGGAAGGATGACATCACAGCTACAGAGTTGACAGAGGGTCCCACAGATGCACCCTAGCAGTTTGAGCACCACTCTTACAAGAAGAGTCAATGCCCTAAAAGCGTGATTTCACCAGGGATTACTCCAGGGTGGACCTTGTGTTGGGATGCATCTCTGGCTGGCGGTCGTCATCCTTTTAGGTAGATAATGAAGTGTGCGCTGTCAATAAGGGTCCAGTCACACGTCCGTTTTGGTGTTCCGCATCCGTTTCAATTAAAAACGGAACGTTATGCGGATCTATTCATTTTCAATGGAATCCGCAAATAATCGGAGAGCACTCATGGTGCTCTCCGATTCCGTGATTCCGTTCCGTTCCGTGGGTTCCGTTATTCGGATCCTGGAAAAAAAATATGCCCTGTCCTACTATTTGTCCGATTTTGCGTTCCGTCATCCCATTCTAGTCAATGGATCCGTCAAAAAATCGGATGACATGCTAAAAGCATCCCCATGTCATCCAGATTTTCGGATCCGCAAAAAACAGGAACGTTTATCTGGAAAGGTAAACATACTGACGTGTGAATGCACCCTTACCCCATAAAGAAGTGGAATGTTCAGATGAAATGGCTACTATGAGGTTTTCAGGAAGGGATATCTAACATCCCATGATCTATGCAGCTTATCTGGATACTTCATGCAGTACGGGAAGTCTAAGTGGCCATTTATGGACAGGTAAGAAAGATAGTTAGCTAACAAATGAGAAATGCATATATGAGTGATAATGTAAAAAATGTGGCAAGAAAGAATTAACTCTGATTTCTTGTATCAATCATTATCAGAGTTTTGGTTCATGTCTGGTTTCTTTCCACTTTCCTGCTTCTCCTCTATTATATAACATTCAATTATTGACTGGAAATGATTAATATGTTATATTCCTAGTTGAGGGCGTGGATATGTCCATTTTGTAGGAAGGATGACATCACAGCTACAGAGTTGACCGTCTGATAGCCCAGCTCGACTGCCCACCTCTCCTGAAGACCCCTCAGCTTTTTGAGAGTTGGGTGGAGGACATCATCTCTGAAAGAGGGTCCCACAGATGCACCCTAGCAGTTTGAGCACCACTCTTACAAGAAGAGTCAATGCCCTAAAAGCGTGATTTCACCGGGGATTACTCCAGGGTGGTCCTTGTGTTGGGATGCATCTCTGGCTGGCTGTCGTCATCCTTTTAGGTAGATAATGAAGTGTGTGCTGTCAATAACCCCATAAAGAAGTGGAATGTTCAGATGAAATGGCTACTATGAGGTTTTCAGGAAGGGATATCTAACATCCCATGATCTATGCAGCTTATCTGATACTTCATGCAGTACGGGAAGTCTAAGTGGCCATTTATGGACAGGTAGGAAAGATAGTTAGCTAACAAATGAGAAATGCATATATGAGTGATAATATAAAAAATGTGGCAAGAAAGAATTAACTCTGATTTCTTGTATCAATCATTATCAGAGTTTTGGTTCATGTCTGGTTTCTTTCCACTTCCTGCTTCTCCTCTATTATATAACATTCAATTATTGACTGGAAATGATTAATATGTTATATTCCTAGTTGAGGGCGTGGATATGTCCATTTTGTAGGAAGGATGACATCACAGCTACAGAGTTGACCGTCTGATAGCCCAGCTCGACTGCCCACCTCTCCTGAAGACCCCTCAGCTTTTTGAGAGTTGGGTGGAGGACATCATCTCTGAAAGAGGGTCCCACAGATGCACCCTAGCAGTTTGAGCACCACTCTTACAAGAAGAGTCAATGCCCTAAAAGTGTGATTTCACCGGGGATTACTCCAGGGTGATCCTTGTGTTGGGATGCATCTCTGGCTGGCTGTCGTCATCCTTTTAGGTAGATAATGAAGTGTGTGCTGTCAATAACCCCATAAAGAAGCGGAATGTTCAGATGAAATGGCTACTATGAGGTTTTCAGGAAGGGATATCTAACATCCCATGAAGTATACAGCTTACCTAAATACTTCATGCATACATGCAGTTTAAGGGACCTTTTCTAGACGGCTAGGACAGATAGTTAGCTAACAAATCAATGAGAAATGCATATATGAGTGATAATGTAATGATCAAAGAGGAGAAACCGTGACAGGAAAGAATTAACTCTGATTTCTTGTATCAATCATTATCAGAGTTTTTGTTCATGTCTGCTTTCTTTCCACTTTCCTGCTTCTCCTCTATTGATATAACATTCAATTATTGACTGGAAATGATTAATATGTTATATTCCTAGTTGAGGGCGTGGATATGTCCATTTTGTAGGAAGGATGACATCACAGCTACAGAGTTGACCGTCTGATAGCCCAGCTCGACTGCCCACCTCTCCTGAAGACCCCTCAGCTTTTTGAGAGTTGGGTGGAGGACATCATCTCTGAAAGAGGGTCCCACAGATGCACCCTAGCAGTTTGAGCACCACTCTTACAAGAAGAGTCAATGCCCTAAAAGTGTGATTTCACCGGGGATTACTCCAGGGTGGTCCTTGTGTTGGGATGCATCTCTGGCTGGCTGTCGTCATCCTTTTAGGTAGATAATGAAGTGTGTGCTGTCAATAACCCCATAAAGAAGTGGAATGTTCAGATGAAATGGCTACTATGAGGTTTTCAGGAAGGGATATCTAACATCCCATGATCTATGCAGCTTATCTGGATACTTCATGCAGTACGGGAAGTCTAAGTGGCCATTTATGGACAGGTAGGAAAGATAGTTAGCTAACAAATGAGAAATGCATATATGAGTGATAATGTAAAAAATGTGGCAAGAAAGAATTAACTCTGATTTCTTGTATCAATAATTTTCAGAGTTTTGGTTCATGTCTGGTTTCTTTCCACTTTCCTGCTTCTCCTCTATTATATAACATTCAATTATTGACTGGAAATGATTAATATGTTATGTTCCTAGTTGAAGGCGTGGATATGTCCATTTTGTAGGAAGGATGACATCACAGCTACAGATTTGACCGTCTGATAGCCCAGCTCGACTGCCCACCTCTCCTGAAGACCCCTCAGCTTTTTGAGAGTTGGGTGGAGGACATCATCTCTGAAAGAGGGTCCCACAGATGCACCCTAGCAGTTTGAGCACCACTCTTACAAGAAGAGTCAATGCCCTAAAAGCGTGATTTCACCGGGGATTACTCCAGGGTGGTCCTTGTGTTGGGATGCATCTCTGGCTGGCTGTCGTCATCCTTTTAGGTAGATAATGAAGTGTGTGCTGTCAATAACCCCATAAAGAAGCGGAATGTTCAGATGAAATGGCTACTATGAGGTTTTCAGGAAGGGATATCTAACATCCCATGATGTATACAGCTTACCTAAATACTTCATGCAGTACATGCAGTTTAAGGGGCCTTTTCTAGACGGCTTGGACAGATAGTTAGCTAACAAAGCAATGAGAAATGCATATATTAGTGATAATGTAATGATCAAAAGAGGAAAATGTGGCAGGAAAAAATTAACTCTGATTTCTTGTATCAATCATTATCAGAGTTTTGGTTAATGTCTGCTTTCTTTCCACTTTCCTGCTTCTCCTCTATTGATATAACATTCAATTATTGACTCGAAATGATTAATATGTTATATTCCTAGTTGAGGGCGTGGATATGTCCATTTTGTAGGAAGGATGACATCACAGCTACAGAGTTGACCGTCTGATAGCCCAGCTCGACTGCCCACCTCTCCTGAAGACCCCTCAGCTTTTTGAGAGTTGGGTGGAGGACATCATCTCTGAAAGAGGGTCCCACAGATGCACCCTAGCAGTTTGAGCACCACTCTTACAAGAAGAGTCAATGCCCTAAAAGCGTGATTTCACCGGGGATTACTCCAGGGTGGACCTTGTGTTGGGATGCATCTCTGGCTGGCTGTCGTCATCCTTTTAGGTAGATAATGAAGTGTGTGCTGTCAATAAGGGTCCATTCACACGTCCGTTTTGGTGTTCCGCATCCGTTCCGATTAAAAACGGAACGTTATGCGGATCTATTCATTTTCAATGGAATCCGCAAATAATCGGAGAGCACTCATGGTGCTCTCCGATTCCGTGATTCCGTTCCGTGGGTTCCGTTATTCGGATCCTGGAAAAAAAATATGCCCTGTCCTACTATTTGTCCGATTTTGCGTTCCGTCATCCCATTCTAGTCAATGGATCCGTCAAAAAATCGGATGACATGCTAAAAGCATCCCCATGTCATCCAGATTTTCGGATCCGCAAAAAACAGGAACGTTTATCTGGAAAGGTAAACATACTGACGTGTGAATGCACCCTTACTACCTAAAGAAGTGGAATGTTCAGATGAAATGGCTACTATGAGGTTTTCAGGAAGGGATATCTAACATCCCATGATCTATGCAGCTTATCTGGATACTTCATGCAGTACGGGAAGTCTAAAGTGGCCATTTATGGACAGGTAGGAAAGATAGTTAGCTAACAAATGAGAAATGCATATATGAGTGATAATGTAAAAAATGTGGCAAGAAAGAATTAACTCTGATTTCTTGTATCAATCATTATCAGAGTTTTGGTTCATGTCTGGTTTCTTTCCACTTTCCTGCTTCTCCTCTATTATATAACATTCAATTATTGACTGGAAATGATTAATATGTTATATTCCTAGTTGAGGGCGTGGATATGTCCATTTTGTAGGAAGGATGACATCACAGCTACAGAGTTGACCGTCTGATAGCCCAGCTCGACTGCCCACCTCTCCTGAAGACCCCTCAGCTTTTTGAGAGTTGGGTGGAGGACATCATCTCTGAAAGAGGGTCCCACAGATGCACCCTAGCAGTTTGAGCACCACTCTTACAAGAAGAGTCAATGCCCTAAAAGTGTGATTTCACCGGGGATTACTCCAGGGTGATCCTTGTGTTGGGATGCATCTCTGGCTGGCTGTCGTCATCCTTTTAGGTAGATAATGAAGTGTGTGCTGTCAATAACCCCATAAAGAAGCGGAATGTTCAGATGAAATGGCTACTATGAGGTTTTCAGGAAGGGAAATCTAACATCCCATGATCTATGCAGCTTATCTGGATACTTCATGCAGTACGGGAAGTCTAAGTGGCCATTTATGGACAGGTAAGAAAGATAGTTAGCTAACAAATGAGAAATGCATATATGAGTGATAATGTAAAAAATGTGGCAAGAAAGAATTAACTCTGATTTCTTGTATCAATCATTTTAGAGTTTTGGTTCATGTCTGGTTTCTTTCCACTTTCCTGCTTCTCCTCTATTATATAACATTCAATTATTGCCTGGAAATGATTAATATGTTATGTTCCTAGTTAGGGCGTGGATATGTCCATTTTGTAGGAAGGATGACATCACAGCTACAGAGTTGACCGTCTGATAGCCCAGCTCGACTGCCCACCTCTCCTGAAGACCCCTCAGCTTTTTGAGAGTTGGGTGGAGGACATCATCTCTGAAAGAGGGTCCCACTAATGCACCCTAGCAGTTTGAGCACCACTCTTACAAGAAGAGTCAATGCCCTAAAAGCGTGATTTCACCGGGGATTACTCCAGGGTGGTCCTTGTGTTGGGATGCATCTCTGGCTGGCTGCCGTCATCCTTTTAGGTAGATAATGAAGTGTGTGCTGTCAATAACCCCATAAAGAAGCGGAATATTCAGATGAAATGGCTACTATGAGGTTTTCAGGAAGGGATATCTAACATCCCATGATGTATACAGCTTACCTAAATACTTCATGCAGTACATGCAGTTTAAGGGACCTTTTCTAGACGGCTAGGACAGATAGTTAGCTAACAAATCAATGAGAATTGCATATATGAGTGATAATGTAATGATCAAAAGAGGAGAAAACGTGGCAGGAAAGAATTAACTCTGATTTCTTGTATCAATCATTATCAGAGTTTTGGTTCATGTCTGCTTTCTTTCCACTTTCCTGCTTCTCCTCTATTGATATAACATTCAATTATTGACTCGAAATGATTACTATTTTATATTCCTAGTTGAGAGCGTGGATATGTCCATTTTGTAGGAAGGATGACATCACAGCTACAGAGTTGACCGTCTGATAGCCCAGCTCGACTGCCCACCTCTCCTGAAGACCCCTCAGCTTTTTGAGAGTTGGGTGGAGGACATCATCTCTGAAAGAGGGTCCCACAGATGCACCCTAGCAGTTTGAGCACCACTGTTACAAGAAGAGTCAATGCCCTAAAAGCGTGATTTCACCGGGGATTACTCCAGGGTGGTCCTTGTGTTGGGATGCATCTCTGGCTGGCTGTCGTCATCCTTTTAGGTAGATAATGAAGTGTGTGCTGTCAATAACCCCATAAAGAAGTGGAATGTTCAGATGAAATGGCTACTATGAGGTTTTCAGGAAGGGATATCTAACATCCCATGATCTATGCAGCTTATCTGGATACTTCATGCAGTACGGGAAGTCTAAGTGGCCATTTATGGACAGGTAGGAAAGATAGTTAGCTAACAAATGAGAAATGCATATATGAGTGATAATGTAAAAAATGTGGCAAGAAAGAATTAACTCTGATTTCTTGTATCAATCATTATCAGAGTTTTGGTTCATGTCTGGTTTCTTTCCACTTTCCTGCTTCTCCTCTATTATATAACATTCAATTATTGACTGGAAATGATTAATATGTTATATTCCTAGTTGAGGGCGTGGATATGTCCATTTTGTAGGAAGGATAACATCACAGCTACAGAGTTGACCGTCTGATAGCCCAGCTCGACTGCCCACCTCTCCTGAAGACCCCTCAACTTTTTGAGATTTGGGTGGAGGACATCATCTCTGAAAGAGGGTCCCACAGATGCACCCTAGCAGTTTGAGCACCACTCTTACAAGAAGAGTCAATGCCCTAAAAGTGTGATTTCACCGGGGATTACTCCAGGGTGGTCCTTGTGTTGGCATGCATCTCTGGCTGGCTGTCGTCATCCTTTTAGGTAGATAATGAAGTGTGTGCTGTCAATAACCCCATAAAGAAGTGGAATGTTTATTTAAAATGGCTACTATGAGGTTTTCAGGAAGGGAAATCTAACATCCCATGATCTATGCAGCTTATCTGGATACTTCATGCAGTACGGGAAGTCTAAGTGGCCATTTATGGACAGGTAAGAAAGATAGTTAGCTAACAAATGAGAAATGCATATATGAGTGATAATGTAAAAAATGTGGCAAGAAAGAATTAACTCTGATTTCTTGTATCAATCATTATCAGAGTTTTGGTTCATGTCTGGTTTCTTTCCACTTTCCTGCTTCTCCTCTATTATATAACATTCAATTATTGCCTGGAAATGATTAATATGTTATATTCCTAGTTGAGGGCGTGGATATGTCCATTTTGTAGGAAGGATGACATCACAGCTACAGAGTTGACCGTCTGATAGCCCAGCTCGACTGCCCACCTCTCCTGAAGACCCCTCTGCTTTTTGAGAGTTGGGTGGAGGACATCATCTCTGAAAGAGGGTCCCACAGATGCACCCTAGCAGTTTGAGCACCACTCTTACAAGAAGAGTCAATGCCCTAAAAGTGTGATTTCACCGGGGATTACTCCAGGGTGATCCTTGTGTTGGGATGCATCTCTGGCTGGCTGTCGTCATCCTTTTAGGTAGATAATGAAGTGTGTGCTGTCAATAACCCCATAAAGAAGCGGAATATTCAGATGAAATGGCTACTATGAGGTTTTCAGGAAGGGATATCTAACATCCCATGATGTATACAGCTTACCTAAATACTTCATGCATACATGCAGTTTAAGGGACCTTTTCTAGACGGCTAGGACAGATAGTTAGCTAACAAATCAATGAGAAATGCATATATGAGTGATAATGTAATGATTAAAAGAGGAGAAACCGTGGCAGGAAAGAATTAACTCTGATTTCTTGTATCAATCATTATCAGAGTTTTGGTTCATGTCTGCTTTCTTTCCACTTTCCTGCTTCTCCTCTATTGATATAACATTCAATTATTGACTGGAAATGATTAATATTTTATATTCCTAGTTGAGAGCGTGATATGTCCATTTTGTAGGAAGGATGACATCACAGCTACAGAGTTGACCGTCTGATAGCCCAGCTCGACTGCCCACCTCTCCTGAAGACCCCTCAGCTTTTTGAGAGTTGGGTGGAGGACATCATCTCTGAAAGAGGGTCCCACAGATGCACCCTAGCAGTTTGAGCACCACTCTTACAAGAAGAGTCAATGCCCTAAAAGCGTGATTTCACCGGGGATTACTCCAGGGTGGTCCTTGTGTTGGGATGCATCTCTGGCTGGCTGTCGTCATCCTTTTAGGTAGATAATGAAGTGTGTGCTGTCAATAACCCCATAAAGAAGTGGAATGTTCAGATGAAATGGCTACTATGAGGTTTTCAGGAAGGGATATCTAACATCCCATGATCTATACAGCTTATCTGGATACTTCATGCAGTACGGGAAGTCTAAGTGGCCATTTATGGACAGGTAGGAAAGATAGTTAGCTAACAAATGAGAAATGCATATATGAGTGATAATGTAAAATATGTGGCAAGAAAGAATTAACTCTGATTTCTTGTATCAATAATTTTTAGAGTTTTGGTTCATGTCTGGTTTCTTTCCACTTTCCTGCTTCTCCTCTATTATATAACATTCAATTATTGCCTGGAAATGATTAATATGTTATATTCCTATGTGAGGGCGTGGATATGTCCATTTTGTAGGAAGGATGACATCACAGCTACAGAGTTGACAGAGGGTCCCACAGATGCACCCTAGCAGTTTGAGCACCACTCTTACAAGAAGAGTCAATGCCCTAAAAGCGTGATTTCACCAGGGATTACTCCAGGGTGGACCTTGTGTTGGGATGCATCTCTGGCTGGCGGTCGTCATCCTTTTAGGTAGATAATGAAGTGTGCGCTGTCAATAAGGGTCCAGTCACACGTCCGTTTTGGTGTTCCGCATCCGTTTCAATTAAAAACGGAACGTTATGCGGATCTATTCATTTTCAATGGAATCCGCAAATAATCGGAGAGCACTCATGGTGCTCTCCGATTCCGTGATTCCGTTCCGTGGGTTCCGTTATTCGGATCCTGGAAAAAAAATATGCCCTGTCCTACTATTTGTCCGATTTTGCGTTCCGTCATCCCATTCTAGTCAATGGATCCGTCAAAAAATCGGATGACATGCTAAAAGCATCCCATGTCATCCAGATTTTCGGATCCGCAAAAAACAGGAACGTTTATCTGGAAAGGTAAACATACTGACGTGTGAATGCACCCTTACCCCATAAAGAAGTGGAATGTTCAGATGAAATGGCTACTATGAGGTTTTCAGGAAGGGATATCTAACATCCCATGATCTATGCAGCTTATCTGGATACTTCATGCAGTACGGGAAGTCTAAGTGGCCATTTATGGACAGGCTAGGACAGATAGTTAGCTAACAAAATGAGAAATGCATATATGAGTGATAATGTAAGAAAATGTGGCAAGAAAGAATTAACTCTGATTTCTTGTATCAATCATTATCAGAGTTTTGGTTAATGTCTGCTTTCTTTCCACTTTCCTGCTTCTCCTCTATTATATAACATTCAATTATTGACTCGAAATGATTAATATGTTATATTCCTAGTTGAGGGCGTGGATATGTCCATTTTGTAGGAAGGATGACATCACAGCTACAGAGTTGACCGTCTGATAGCCCAGCTCGACTGCCCACCTCTCCTGAAGACCCCTCAGCTTTTTGAGAGTTGGGTGGAGGACATCATCTCTGAAAGAGGGTCCCACAGATGCACCCTAGCAGTTTGAGCACCACTCTTACAAGAAGAGTCAATGCCCTAAAAGCGTGATTTCACCGGGGATTACTCCAGGGTGGACCTTGTGTTGGGATGCATCTCTGCTCTGGCTGGCTGTCGTCATCCTTTTAGGTAGATAATGAAGTGTGTGCTGTCAATAACCCCATAAAGAAGTGGAATGTTCAGATGAAATGGCTACTATGAGGTTTTCAGGAAGGGATATCTAACATCCCATGATCTATGCAGCTTATCTGGATACTTCATGCAGTACGGGAAGTCTAAGTGGCCATTTATGGACAGGTAGGAAAGATAGTTAGCTAACAAATGAGAAATGCATATATGAGTGATAATATAAAAAATGTGGCAAGAAAGAATTAACTCTGATTTCTTGTATCAATCATTATCAGAGTTTTGGTTCATGTCTGGTTTCTTTCCACTTTCCTGCTTCTCCTCTATTATATAACATTCAATTATTGACTGGAAATGATTAATATGTTATATTCCTAGTTGAGGGCGTGGATATGTCCATTTTGTAGGAAGGATGACATCACAGCTACAGAGTTGACCGTCTGATAGCCCAGCTCGACTGCCCACCTCTCCTGAAGACCCCTCAGCATTTTGAGAGTTGGGTGGAGGACATCATCTCTGAAAGAGGGTCCCACAGATGCACCCTAGCAGTTTGAGCACCACTCTTACAAGAAGAGTCAATGCCCTAAAAGTGTGATTTCACCGGGGATTACTCCAGGGTGATCCTTGTGTTGGGATGCATCTCTGGCTGGCTGTCGTCATCCTTTTAGGTAGATAATGAAGTGTGTGCTGTCAATAACCCCATAAAGAAGCGGAATGTTCAGATGAAATGGCTACTATGAGGTTTTCAGGAAGGGATATCTAACATCCCATGAAGTATACAGCTTACCTAAATACTTCATGCATACATGCAGTTTAAGGGGCCTTTTCTAGACGGCTAGGACAGATAGTTAGCTAACAAATCAATGAGAAATGCATATATGAGTGATAATGTAATGATCAAAAGAGGAGAAACCGTGACAGGAAAGAATTAACTCTGATTTCTTGTATCAATCATTATCAGAGTTTTTGTTCATGTCTGCTTTCTTTCCACTTTCCTGCTTCTCCTCTATTGATATAACATTCAATTATTGACTGGAAATGATTAATATGTTATATTCCTAGTTGAGGGCGTGGATATGTCCATTTTGTAGGAAGGATGACATCACAGCTACAGAGTTGACCGTCTGATAGCCCAGCTCGACTGCCCACCTCTCCTGAAGACCCCTCAGCTTTTTGAGAGTTGGGTGGAGGACATCATCTCTGAAAGAGGGTCCCACAGATGCACCCTAGCAGTTTGAGCACCACTCTTACAAGAAGAGTCAATGCCCTAAAAGTGTGATTTCACCGGGGATTACTCCAGGGTGGTCCTTGTGTTGGGATGCATCTCTGGCTGGCTGTCGTCATCCTTTTAGGTAGATAATGAAGTGTGTGCTGTCAATAACCCCATAAAGAAGTGGAATGTTCAGATGAAATGGCTACTATGAGGTTTTCAGGAAGGGATATCTAACATCCCATGATCTATGCAGCTTATCTGGATACTTCATGCAGTACGGGAAGTCTAAGTGGCCATTTATGGACAGGTAGGAAAGATAGTTAGCTAACAAATGAGAAATGCATATATGAGTGATAATGTAAAAAATGTGGCAAGAAAGAATTAACTCTGATTTCTTGTATCAATAATTTTTAGAGTTTTGGTTCATGTCTGGTTTCTTTCCACTTTCCTGCTTCTCCTCTATTATATAACATTCAATTATTGCCTGGAAATGATTAATATGTTATGTTCCTAGTTGAGGGCGTGGATATGTCCATTTTGTAGGAAGGATGACATCACAGCTACAGATTTGACCGTCTGATAGCCCAGCTCGACTGCCCACCTCTCCTGAAGACCCCTCAGCTTTTTGAGAGTTGGGTGGAGGACATCATCTCTGAAAGAGGGTCCCACTGATGCACCCTAGCAGTTTGAGCACCACTCTTACAAGAAGAGTCAATGCCCTAAAAGCGTGATTTCACCGGGGATTACTCCAGGGTGGTCCTTGTGTTGGGATGCATCTCTGGCTGGCTGCCGTCATCCTTTTAGGTAGATAATGAAGTGTGTGCTGTCAATAACCCCATAAAGAAGCGGAATGTTCAGATGAAATGGCTACTATGAGGTTTTCAGGAAGGGATATCTAACATCCCATGATGTATACAGCTTACCTAAATACTTCATGCAGTACATGCAGTTTAAGGGGCCTTTTCTAGACGGCTTGGACAGATAGTTAGCTAACAAAGCAATGAGAAATGCATATATTAGTGATAATGTAATGATCAAAAGAGGAGAAAATGTGGCAGGAAAAAATTAACTCTGATTTCTTGTATCAATCATTATCAGAGTTTTGGTTAATGTCTGCTTTCTTTCCACTTTCCTGCTTCTCCTCTATTGATATAACATTCAATTATTGACTCGAAATGATTAATATGTTATATTCCTAGTTGAGGGCGTGGATATGTCCATTTTGTAGGAAGGATGACATCACAGCTACAGAGTTGACCGTCTGATAGCCCAGCTCGACTGCCCACCTCTCCTGAAGACCCCTCAGCTTTTTGAGAGTTGGGTGGAGGACATCATCTCTGAAAGAGGGTCCCACAGATGCACCCTAGCAGTTTGAGCACCACTCTTACAAGAAGAGTCAATGCCCTAAAAGCGTGATTTCACCGGGGATTACTCCAGGGTGGACCTTGTGTTGGGATGCATCTCTGGCTGGCTGTCGTCATCCTTTTAGGTAGATAATGAAGTGTGTGCTGTCAATAAGGGTCCATTCACACGTCCGTTTTGGTGTTCCGCATCCGTTCCGATTAAAAACGGAACGTTATGCGGATCTATTCATTTTCAATGGAATCCGCAAATAATCGGAGAGCACTCATGGTGCTCTCCGATTCCGTGATTCCGTTCCGTGGGTTCCGTTATTCGGATCCTGGAAAAAAAATATGCCCTGTCCTACTATTTGTCCGATTTTGCGTTCCGTCATCCCATTCTAGTCAATGGATCCGTCAAAAAATCGGATGACATGCTAAAAGCATCCCCATGTCATCCAGATTTTCGGATCCGCAAAAAACAGGAACGTTTATCTGGAAAGGTAAACATACTGACGTGTGAATGCACCCTTACTACCTAAAGAAGTGGAATGTTCAGATGAAATGGCTACTATGAGGTTTTCAGGAAGGGATATCTAACATCCCATGATCTATGCAGCTTATCTGGATACTTCATGCAGTACGGGAAGTCTAAGTGGCCATTTATGGACAGGTAGGAAAGATAGTTAGCTAACAAATGAGAAATGCATATATGAGTGATAATGTAAAAAATGTGGCAAGAAAGAATTAACTCTGATTTCTTGTATCAATCATTATCAGAGTTTTGGTTCATGTCTGGTTTCTTTCCACTTTCCTGCTTCTCCTCTATTATATAACATTCAATTATTGACTGGAAATGATTAATATGTTATATTCCTAGTTGAGGGCGTGGATATGTCCATTTTGTAGGAAGGATAACATCACAGCTACAGAGTTGACCGTCTGATAGCCCAGCTCGACTGCCCACCTCTCCTGAAGACCCCTCAACTTTTTGAGAGTTGGGTGGAGGACATCAT
Organism: Bufo bufo; assembly: GCF_905171765.1. Lineage (NCBI taxonomy): Eukaryota > Metazoa > Chordata > Amphibia > Anura > Bufonidae > Bufo > Bufo bufo. Next base: position 402,223,501 of record NC_053394.1, read on the forward strand.
CTCTGAAAGAGGGTCCCACAGATGCACCCTAGCAGTTTGAGCACCACTCTTACAAGAAGAGTCAATGCCCTAAAAGTGTGATTTCACCGGGGATTACTCCAGGGTGGTCCTTGTGTTGGCATGCATCTCTGGCTGGCTGTCGTCATCCTTTTAGGTAGATAATAAAGTGTTTGCTGTCAATAACCCCATAAAGAAGTGGAATGTTTATTTAAAATGGCTACTATGAGGTTTTCAGGAAGGGAAATCTAACATCCCATGATCTATGCAGCTTATCTGGATACTTCATGCAGTACGGGAAGTCTAAGTGGCCATTTATGGACAGGTAAGAAAGATAGTTAGCTAACAAATGAGAAATGCATATATGAGTGATAATGTAAAAAATGTGGCAAGAAAGAATTAACTCTGATTTCTTGTATCAATCATTATCAGAGTTTTGGTTCATGTCTGGTTTCTTTCCACTTTCCTGCTTCTCCTCTATTATATAACATTCAATTATTGCCTGGAAATGATTAATATGTTATATTCCTAGTTAAGGGCGTGGATATGTCCATTTTGTAGGAAGGATGACATCACAGCTACAGAGTTGACCGTCTGATAGCCCAGCTCGACTGCCCACCTCTCCTGAAGACCCCTCAGCTTTTTGAGAGTTGGGTGGAGGACATCATCTCTGAAAGAGGGTCCCACAGATGCACCCTAGCAGTTTGAGCACCACTCTTACAAGAAGAGTCAATGCCCTAAAAGCGTGATTTCACCGGGGATTACTCCAGGGTGATCCTTGTGTTGGGATGCATCTCTGGCTGGCTGTCGTCATCCTTTTAGGTAGATAATGAAGTGTGTGCTGTCAATAACCCCATAAAGAAGCGGAATATTCAGATGAAATGGCTACTATGAGGTTTTCAGGAAGGGATATCTAACATCCCATGATGTATACAGCTTACCTAAATACTTCATGCATACATGCAGTTTAAGGGACCTTTTCTAGACGGCTAAGACAGATAGTTAGCTAACAAATCAATGAGAATTGCATATATGAGTGATAATGTAATGATTAAAAGAGGAGAAACCGTGGCAGGAAAGAATTAACTCTGATTTCTTGTATCAATCATTATCAGAGTTTTGGTTCATGTCTGCTTTCTTTCCACTTTCCTGCTTCTCCTCTATTGATATAACATTCAATTATTGACTGGAAATGATTACTATTTTATATTCCTAGTTGAGAGCGTGAATATGTCCATTTTGTAGGAAGGATGACATCACAGCTACAGAGTTGACCGTCTGATAGCCCAGCTCGACTGCCCACCTCTCCTGAAGACCCCTCAGCTTTTTGAGAGTTGGGTGGAGGACATCATCTCTGAAAGAGGGTCCCACAGATGCACCCTAGCAGTTTGAGCACCACTGTTACAAGAAGAGTCAATGCCCTAAAAGCGTGATTTCACCGGGGATTACTCCAGGGTGGTCCTTGTGTTGGGATGCATCTCTGGCTGGCTGTCGTCATCCTTTTAGGTAGATAATGAAGTGTGTGCTGTCAATAACCCCATAAAGAAGTGGAATGTTCAGATGAAATGGCTACTATGAGGTTTTCAGGAAGGGATATCTAACATCCCATGATCTATGCAGCTTATCTGGATACTTCATGCAGTACGGGAAGTCTAAGTGGCCATTTATGGACAGGTAGGAAAGATAGTTAGCTAACAAATGAGAAATGCATATATGAGTGATAATGTAAAAAATGTGGCAAGAAAGAATTAACTCTGATTTCTTGTATAAATCATTATCAGAGTTTTGGTTCATGTCTGGTTTCTTTCCACTTTCCTGCTTCTCCTCTATTATATAACATTCAATTATTGACTGGAAATGATTAATATGTTATATTCCTAGTTGAGGGCGTGGATATGTCCATTTTGTAGGAAGGATGACATCACAGCTACAGAGTTGACCGTCTGATAGCCCAGCTCGACTGCCCACCTCTCCTGAAGACCCCTCAGCTTTTTGAGAGTTGGGTGGAGGACATCATCTCTGAAAGAGGGTCCCACAGATGCACCCTAGCAGTTTGAGCACCACTCTTACAAGAAGAGTCAATGCCCTAAAAGCGTGATTTCACCGGGGATTACTCCAGGGTGGTCCTTGTGTTGGGATGCATCTCTGGCTGGCTGTCGTCATCCTTTTAGGTAGATAATGAAGTGTGTGCTGTCAATAACCCCATAAAGAAGTGGAATGTTCAGATGAAATGGCTACTATGAGGTTTTCAGGAAGGGATATCTAACATCCCATGATCTATGCAGCTTATCTGGATACTTCATGCAGTACGGGAAGTCTAAGTGGCCATTTATGGACAGGTAGGAAAGATAGTTAGCTAACAAATGAGAAATGCATATATGAGTGATAATATAAAAAATGTGGCAAGAAAGAATTAACTCTGATTTCTTGTATCAATCATTATCAGAGTTTTGGTTCATGTCTGGTTTCTTTCCACTTTCCTGCTTCTCCTCTATTATATAACATTCAATTATTGACTGGAAATGATTAATATGTTATATTCCTAGTTGAGGGCGTGGATATGTCCATTTTGTAGGAAGGATTACATCACAGCTACAGAGTTGACCGTCTGATAGCCCAGCTCGACTGCCCACCTCTCCTGAAGACCCCTCAGCTTTTTGAGAGTTGGGTGGAGGACATCATCTCTGAAAGAGGGTCCCACAGATGCACCCTAGCAGTTTGAGCACCACTCTTAAAAGAAGAGTCAATGCCCTAAAAGTGTGATTTCACCGGGGATTACTCCAGGGTGATCCTTGTGTTGGGATGCATCTCTGGCTGGCTGTCGTCATCCTTTTAGGTAGATAATGAAGTGTGTGCTGTCAATAACCCCATAAAGAAGCGGAATGTTCAGATGAAATGGCTACTATGAGGTTTTCAGGAAGGGATATCTAACATCCCATGAAGTATACAGCTTACCTAAATACTTCATGCATACATGCAGTTTAAGGGGCCTTTTCTAGACGGCTAGGACAGATAGTTAGCTAACAAATCAATGAGAAATGCATATATGAGTGATAATGTAATGATCAAAAGAGGAGAAACCGTGACAGGAAAGAATTAACTCTGATTTCTTGTATCAATCATTATCAGAGTTTTTGTTCATGTCTGCTTTCTTTCCACTTTCCTGCTTCTCCTCTATTGATATAACATTCAATTATTGACTGGAAATGATTAATATGTTATATTCCTAGTTGAGGGCGTGGATATGTCCATTTTGTAGGAAGGATGACATCACAGCTACAGAGTTGACCGTCTGATAGCCCAGCTCGACTGCCCACCTCTCCTGAAGACCCCTCAGCTTTTTGAGAGTTGGGTGGAGGACATCATCTCTGAAAGAGGGTCCCACAGATGCACCCTAGCAGTTTGAGCACCACTCTTACAAGAAGAGTCAATGCCCTAAAAGTGTGATTTCACCGGGGATTACTCCAGGGTGGTCCTTGTGTTGGGATGCATCTCTGGCTGGCTGTCGTCATCCTTTTAGGTAGATAATGAAGTGTGTGCTGTCAATAACCCCATAAAGAAGTGGAATGTTCAGATGAAATGGCTACTATGAGGTTTTCAGGAAGGGATATCTAACATCCCATGATCTATGCAGCTTATCTGGATACTTCATGCAGTACGGGAAGTCTAAGTGGCCATTTATGGACAGGTAGGAAAGATAGTTAGCTAACAAATGAGAAATGCATATATGAGTGATAATGTAAAAAATGTGGCAAGAAAGAATTAACTCTGATTTCTTGTATCAATAATTTTTAGAGTTTTGGTTCATGTCTGGTTTCTTTCCACTTTCCTGCTTCTCCTCTATTATATAACATTCAATTATTGCCTGGAAATGATTAATATGTTATGTTCCTAGTTGAGGGCGTGGATATGTCCATTTTGTAGGAAGGATGACATCACAGCTACAGATTTGACCGTCTGATAGCCCAGCTCGACTGCCCACCTCTCCTGAAGACCCCTCAGCTTTTTGAGAGTTGGGTGGAGGACATCATCTCTGAAAGAGGGTCCCACTGATGCACCCTAGCAGTTTGAGCACCACTCTTACAAGAAGAGTCAATGCCCTAAAAGCGTGATTTCACCGGGGATTACTCCAGGGTGGTCCTTGTGTTGGGATGCATCTCTGGCTGGCTGCCGTCATCCTTTTAGGTAGATAATGAAGTGTGTGCTGTCAATAACCCCATAAAGAAGCGGAATGTTCAGATGAAATGGCTACTATGAGGTTTTCAGGAAGGGATATCTAACATCCCATGATGTATACAGCTTACCTAAATACTTCATGCAGTACATGCAGTTTAAGGGGCCTTTTCTAGACGGCTTGGACAGATAGTTAGCTAACAAAGCAATGAGAAATGCATATATTAGTGATAATGTAATGATCAAAAGAGGAGAAAATGTGGCAGGAAAAAATTAACTCTGATTTCTTGTATCAATCATTATCAGAGTTTTGGTTAATGTCTGCTTTCTTTCCACTTTCCTGCTTCTCCTCTATTGATATAACATTCAATTATTGACTCGAAATGATTAATATGTTATATTCCTAGTTGAGGGCGTGGATATGTCCATTTTGTAGGAAGGATGACATCACAGCTACAGAGTTGACCGTCTGATAGCCCAGCTCGACTGCCCACCTCTCCTGAAGACCCCTCAGCTTTTAGAGAGTTGGGTGGAGGACATCATCTCTGAAAGAGGGTCCCACAGATGCACCCTAGCAGTTTGAGCACCACTCTTACAAGAAGAGTCAATGCCCTAAAAGCGTGATTTCACCGGGGATTACTCCAGGGTGGACCTTGTGTTGGGATGCATCTCTGGCTGGCTGTCGTCATCCTTTTAGGTAGATAATGAAGTGTGTGCTGTCAATAAGGGTCCGTTCACACGTCCGTTTTGGTGTTCCGCATCCGTTCCGATTAAAAACGGAACGTTATGCGGATCTATTCATTTTCAATGGAATCCGCAAATAATCGGAGAGCACTCATGGTGCTCTCCGATTCCGTGATTCCGTTCCGTGGGTTCCGTTATTCGGATCCTGGAAAACAAATATGCCCTGTCCTACTATTTGTCCGATTTTGCGTTCCGTCATCCCATTCTAGTCAATGGATCCGTCAAAAAATCGGATGACATGCTAAAAGCATCCCCATGTCATCCAGATTTTCGGATCCGCAAAAAACAGGAACGTTTATCTGGAAAGGTAAACATACTGACGTGTGAATGCACCCTTACTACCTAAAGAAGTGGAATGTTCAGATGAAATGGCTACTATGAGGTTTTCAGGAAGGGATATCTAACATCCCATGATCTATGCAGCTTATCTGGATACTTCATGCAGTACGGGAAGTCTAAGTGGCCATTTATGGACAGGTAGGAAAGATAGTTAGCTAACAAATGAGAAATGCATATATGAGTGATAATGTAAAAAATGTGGCAAGAAAGAATTAACTCTGATTTCTTGTATCAATCATTATCAGAGTTTTGGTTCATGTCTGGTTTCTTTCCACTTTCCTGCTTCTCCTCTATTATATAACATTCAATTATTGACTGGAAATGATTAATATGTTATATTCCTAGTTGAGGGCGTGGATATGTCCATTTTGTAGGAAGGATAACATCACAGCTACAGAGTTGACCGTCTGATAGCCCAGCTCGACTGCCCACCTCTCCTGAAGACCCCTCAACTTTTTGAGAGTTGGGTGGAGGACATCATCTCTGAAAGAGGGTCCCACAGATGCACCCTAGCAGTTTGAGCACCACTCTTACAAGAAGAGTCAATGCCCTAAAAGTGTGATTTCACCGGGGATTACTCCAGGGTGGTCCTTGTGTTGGCATGCATCTCTGGCTGGCTGTCGTCATCCTTTTAGGTAGATAATAAAGTGTTTGCTGTCAATAACCCCATAAAGAAGTGGAATGTTTATTTAAAATGGCTACTATGAGGTTTTCAGGAAGGGAAATCTAACATCCCATGATCTATGCAGCTTATCTGGATACTTCATGCAGTACGGGAAGTCTAAGTGGCCATTTATGGACAGGTAAGAAAGATAGTTAGCTAACAAATGAGAAATGCATATATGAGTGATAATGTAAAAAATGTGGCAAGAAAGAATTAACTCTGATTTCTTGTATCAATCATTATCAGAGTTTTGGTTCATGTCTGGTTTCTTTCCACTTTCCTGCTTCTCCTCTATTATATAACATTCAATTATTGCCTGGAAATGATTAATATGTTATATTCCTAGTTAAGGGCGTGGATATGTCCATTTTGTAGGAAGGATGACATCACAGCTACAGAGTTGACCGTCTGATAGCCCAGCTCGACTGCCCACCTCTCCTGAAGACCCCTCAGCTTTTTGAGAGTTGGGTGGAGGACATCATCTCTGAAAGAGGGTCCCACAGATGCACCCTAGCAGTTTGAGCACCACTCTTACAAGAAGAGTCAATGCCCTAAAAGCGTGATTTCACCGGGGATTACTCCAGGGTGATCCTTGTGTTGGGATGCATCTCTGGCTGGCTGTCGTCATCCTTTTAGGTAGATAATGAAGTGTGTGCTGTCAATAACCCCATAAAGAAGTGGAATATTCAGATGAAATGGCTACTATGAGGTTTTCAGGAAGGGATATCTAACATCCCATGATGTATACAGCTTACCTAAATACTTCATGCATACATGCAGTTTAAGGGACCTTTTCTAGACGGCTAAGACAGATAGTTAGCTAACAAATCAATGAGAATTGCATATATGAGTGATAATGTAATGATTAAAAGAGGAGAAACCGTGGCAGGAAAGAATTAACTCTGATTTCTTGTATCAATCATTATCAGAGTTTTGGTTCATGTCTGCTTTCTTTCCACTTTCCTGCTTCTCCTCTATTGATATAACATTCAATTATTGACTGGAAATGATTACTATTTTATATTCCTAGTTGAGAGCGTGAATATGTCCATTTTGTAGGAAGGATGACATCACAGCTACAGAGTTGACCGTCTGATAGCCCAGCTCGACTGCCCACCTCTCCTGAAGACCCCTCAGCTTTTTGAGAGTTGGGTGGAGGACATCATCTCTGAAAGAGGGTCCCACAGATGCACCCTAGCAGTTTGAGCACCACTGTTACAAGAAGAGTCAATGCCCTAAAAGCGTGATTTCACCGGGGATTACTCCAGGGTGGTCCTTGTGTTGGGATGCATCTCTGGCTGGCTGTCGTCATCCTTTTAGGTAGATAATGAAGTGTGTGCTGTCAATAACCCCATAAAGAAGTGGAATGTTCAGATGAAATGGCTACTATGAGGTTTTCAGGAAGGGATATCTAACATCCCATGATCTATACAGCTTATCTGGATACTTCATGCAGTACGGGAAGTCTAAGTGGCCATTTATGGACAGGTAGGAAAGATAGTTAGCTAACAAATGAGAAATGCATATATGAGTGATAATGTAAAATATGTGGCAAGAAAGAATTAACTCTGATTTCTTGTATCAATAATTTTTAGAGTTTTGGTTCATGTCTGGTTTCTTTCCACTTTCCTGCTTCTCCTCTATTATATAACATTCAATTATTGCCTGGAAATGATTAATATGTTATATTCCTATGTGAGGGCGTGGATATGTCCATTTTGTAGGAAGGATGACATCACAGCTACAGAGTTGACAGAGGGTCCCACAGATGCACCCTAGCAGTTTGAGCACCACACTTACAAGAAGAGTCAATGCCCTAAAAGCGTGATTTCACCGGGGATTACTCCAGGGTGGACCTTGTGTTGGGATGCATCTCTGGCTGGCGGTCGTCATCCTTTTAGGTAGATAATGAAGTGTGCGCTGTCAATAAGGGTCCATTCACACGTCCGTTTTGGTGTTCCGCATCCGTTCCAATTAAAAACGGAACGTTATGCGGATCTATTGATTTTCAATGGAATCCGCAAATAATCGGAGAGCACTCATGGTGCTCTCCGATTCCGTGATTCCGTTCCGTTCCGTGGGTTCCGTTATTCGGATCCTGGAAAAAAAATATGCCCTGTCCTACTATTTGTCCGATTTTGCGTTCCGTCATCCCATTCTAGTCAATGGATCCGTCAAAAAATCGGATGACATGCTAAAAGCATCCCCATGTCATCCAGATTTTCGGATCCGCAAAAAACAGGAACGTTTATCTGGAAAGGTAAACATACTGACGTGTGAATGCACCCTTACCCCATAAAGAAGTGGAATGTTCAGATGAAATGGCTACTATGAGGTTTTCAGGAAGGGATATCTAACATCCCATGATCTATGCAGCTTATCTGGATACTTCATGCAGTACGGGAAGTCTAAGTGGCCATTTATGGACAGGTAGGAAAGATAGTTAGCTAACAAATGAGAAATGCATATATGAGTGATAATGTAAAAAATGTGGCAAGAAAGAATTAACTCTGATTTCTTGTATCAATCATTATCAGAGTTTTGGTTCATGTCTGGTTTCTTTCCACTTTCCTGCTTCTCCTCTATTATATAACATTCAATTATTGACTGGAAATGATTAATATGTTATATTCCTAGTTGAGGGCGTGGATATGTCCATTTTGTAGGAAGGATGACATCACAGCTACAGAGTTGACCGTCTGATAGCCCAGCTCGACTGCCCACCTCTCCTGAAGACCCCTCAGCTTTTTGAGAGTTGGGTGGAGGACATCATCTCTGAAAGAGGGTCCCACAGATGCACCCTAGCAGTTTGAGCACCACTCTTACAAGAAGAGTCAATGCCCTAAAAGCGTGATTTCACCGGGGATTACTCCAGGGTGGTCCTTGTGTTGGGATGCATCTCTGGCTGGCTGTCGTCATCCTTTTAGGTAGATAATGAAGTGTGTGCTGTCAATAACCCCATAAAGAAGTGGAATGTTCAGATGAAATGGCTACTATGAGGTTTTCAGGAAGGGATATCTAACATCCCATGATCTATGCAGCTTATCTGGATACTTCATGCAGTACGGGAAGTCTAAGTGGCCATTTATGGACAGGTAGGAAAGATAGTTAGCTAACAAATGAGAAATGCATATATGAGTGATAATATAAAAAATGTGGCAAGAAAGAATTAACTCTGATTTCTTGTATCAATCATTATCAGAGTTTTGGTTCATGTCTGGTTTCTTTCCACTTTCCTGCTTCTCCTCTATTATATAACATTCAATTATTGACTGGAAATGATTAATATGTTATATTCCTAGTTGAGGGCGTGGATATGTCCATTTTGTAGGAAGGATGACTTCACAGCTACAGAGTTGACCGTCTGATAGCCCAGCTCGACTGCCCACCTCTCCTGAAGACCCCTCAGCTTTTTGAGAGTTGGGTGGAGGACATCATCTCTGAAAGAGGGTCCCACAGATGCACCCTAGCAGTTTGAGCACCACTCTTACAAGAAGAGTCAATGCCCTAAAAGTGTGATTTCACCGGAGATTACTCCAGGGTGATCCTTGTGTTGGGATGCATCTCTGGCTGGCTGTCGTCATCCTTTTAGGTAGATAATGAAGTGTGTGCTGTCAATAACCCCATAAAGAAGCGGAATGTTCAGATGAAATGGCTACTATGAGGTTTTCAGGAAGGGATATCTAACATCCCATGAAGTATACAGCTTACCTAAATACTTCATGCATACATGCAGTTTAAGGGGCCTTTTCTAGACGGCTAGGACAGATAGTTAGCTAACAAATCAATGAGAAATGCATATATGAGTGATAATGTAATGATCAAAAGAGGAGAAACCGTGACAGGAAAGAATTAACTCTGATTTCTTGTATCAATCATTATCAGAGTTTTTGTTCATGTCTGCTTTCTTTCCACTTTCCTGCTTCTCCTCTATTGATATAACATTCAATTATTGACTGGAAATGATTAATATGTTATATTCCTAGTTGAGGGCGTGGATATGTCCATTTTGTAGGAAGGATGACATCACAGCTACAGAGTTGACCGTCTGATAGCCCAGCTCGACTGCCCACCTCTCCTGAAGACCCCTCAGCTTTTTGAGAGTTGGGTGGAGGACATCATCTCTGAAAGAGGGTCCCACAGATGCACCCTAGCAGTTTGAGCACCACTCTTACAAGAAGAGTCAATGCCCTAAAAGCGTGATTTTACCGGGGATTACTCCAGGGTGGACCTTGTGTTGGGATGCATCTCTGGCTGGCTGTCGTCATCCTTTTAGGTAGATAATGAAGTGTGTGCTGTCAATAAGGGTCCATTCACACGTCCGTTTTGGTGTTCCGCATCCGTTCCGATTAAAAACGGAACGTTATGCGGATCTATTCATTTTCAATGGAATCCGCAAATAATCGGAGAGCACTCATGGTGCTCTCCGATTCCGTGATTCCGTTACGTGGGTTCCGTTATTCGGATCCTGGAAAAAAAATATGCCCTGTCCTACTATTTGTCCGATTTTGCGTTCCGTCATCCCATTCTAGTCAATGGATCCGTCAAAAAATCGGATGACATGCTAAAAGCATCCCCATGTCATCCAGATTTTCGGATCCGCAAAAAACAGGAACGTTTATCTGGAAAGGTAAACATACTGACGTGTAAATGCACCCTTACCCCATAAAGAAGTGGAATGTTCAGATGAAATGGCTACTATGAGGTTTTCAGGAAGGGATATCTAACATCCCATGATCTATGCAGCTTATCTGGATACTTCATGCAGTACGGGAAGTCTAAGTGGCCATTTATGGACAGGTAGGAAAGATAGTTAGCTAACAAATGAGAAATGCATATATGAGTGATAATGTAAAAAATGTGGCAAGAAAGAATTAACTCTGATTTCTTGTATCAATCATTATCAGAGTTTTGGTTCATGTCTGGTTTCTTTCCACTTTCCTGCTTCTCCTCTATTATATAACATTCAATTATTGACTGGAAATGATTAATATGTTATATTCCTAGTTGAGGGCGTGGATATGTCCATTTTGTAGGAAGGATAACATCACAGCTACAGAGTTGACCGTCTGATAGCCCAGCTCGACTGCCCACCTCTCCTGAAGACCCCTCAGCTTTTTGAGAGTTGGGTGGAGGACATCATCTCTGAAAGAGGGTCCCACAGATGCACCCTAGCAGTTTGAGCACCACTCTTACAAGAAGAGTCAATGCCCTAAAAGTGTGATTTCACCGGGGATTACTCCAGGGTGGTCCTTGTGTTGGGATGCATCTCTGGCTGGCTGTCGTCATCCTTTTAGGTAGATAATAAAGTGTGTGCTGTCAATAACCCCATAAAGAAGTGGAATGTTTATTTAAAATGGCTACTATGAGGTTTTCAGGAAGGGAAATCTAACATCCCATGATCTATGCAGCTTATCTGGATACTTCATGCAGTATGGGAAGTCTAAGTGGCCATTTATGGACAGGTAAGAAAGATAGTTAGCTAACAAATGAGAAATGCATATATGAGTGATAATGTAAAAAATGTGGCAAGAAAGAATTAACTCTGATTTCTTGTATCAATCATTATCAGAGTTTTGGTTCATGTCTGGTTTCTTTCCACTTTCCTGCTTCTCCTCTATTATATAACATTCAATTATTGCCTGTAAATGATTAATATGTTATATTCCTAGTTAAGGGCGTGGATATGTCCATTTTGTAGGAAGGATGACATCACAGCTACAGAGTTGACCGCCTGATAGCCCAGCTCGACTGCCCACCTCTCCTGAAGACCCCTCAGCTTTTTGAGAGTTGGGTGGAGGACATCATCTCTGAAAGAGGGTCCCACAGATGCACCCTAGCAGTTTGAGCACCACTCTTACAAGAAGAGTCAATGCCCTAAAAGCGTGATTTCACCGGGGATTACTCCAGGGTGATCCTTGTGTTGGGATGCATCTCTGGCTGGCTGTCGTCATCCTTTTAGGTAGATAATGAAATGTGTGCTTTCAATAACCCCATAAAGAAGCGGAATATTCAGATGAAATGGCTACTATGAGGTTTTCAGGAAGGGATATCTAACATCCCATGATGTATACAGCTTACCTAAATACTTCATGAATACATGCAGTTTAAGGGACCTTTTCTAGACGGCTAGGACAGATAGTTAGCTAACAAATCAATGGGAATTGCGTATATGAGTGATAATGTAATGATTAAAAGAGGAGAAACCGTGGCAGGAAAGAATTAACTCTGATTTCTTGTATCAATCATTATCAGAGTTTTGGTTCATGTCTGCTTTCTTTCCACTTTCCTGCTTCTCCTCTATTGATATAACATTCAATTATTGACTGGAAATGATTACTATTTTATATTCCTAGTTGAGAGCGTGAATATGTCCATTTTGTAGGAAGGATGACATCACAGCTACAGAGTTGACCGTCTGATAGCCCAGCTCGACTGCCCACCTCTCCTGAAGACCCCTCAGCTTTTTGAGAGTTGGGTGGAGGACATCATCTCTGAAAGAGGGTCCCACAGATGCACCCTAGCAGTTTGAGCACCACTCTTACAAGAAGAGTCAATGCCCTAAAAGCGTGATTTCACCGGGGATTACTCCAGGGTGGTCCTTGTGTTGGGATGCATCTCTGGCTGGCTGTCGTCATCCTTTTAGGTAGATAATGAAGTGTGTGCTGTCAATAACCCCATAAAGAAGTGGAATGTTCAGATGAAATGGCTACTATGAGGTTTTCAGGAAGGGATATCTAACATCCCATGATCTATGCAGCTTATCTGGATACTTCATGCAGTACGGGAAGTCTAAGTGGCCATTTATGGACAGGTAGGAAAGATAGTTAGCTAACAAATGAGAAATGCATATATGAGTGATAATGTAAAATATGTGGCAAGAAAGAATTAACTCTGATTTCTTGTATCAATAATTTTTAGAGCTTTGGTTCATGTCTGGTTTCTTTCCACTTTCCTGCTTCTCCTCTATTATATAACATTCAATTATTGCCTGGAAATGATTAATATGTTATATTCCTAGTTGAGGGCGTGGATATGTCCATTTTGTAGGAAGGATGACATCACAGCTACAGAGTTGACAGAGGGTCCCACAGATGCACCCTAGCAGTTTGAGCACCACTCTTACAAGAAGAGTCAATGCCCTAAAAGCGTGATTTCACCGGGGATTACTCCAGGGTGGACCTTGTGTTGGGATGCATCTCTGGCCGGCTGTCATCATCCTTTTAGGTAGATAATGAAGTGTGCGCTGTCAATAAGGGTCCATTCACACGTCCGTTTTGGTGTTCCGCATCCGTTCCGATTAAAAACGGAACGTTATGCGGATCTATTCATTTTCAATGGAATCCGCAAATAATCGGAGAGCACTCATGGTGCTCTCCGATTCCGTGATTCCGTTCCGTTGCGTGGGTTCCGTTATTCGGATCCTGGAAAAAAAATATGCCCTGTCCTACTATTTGTCCGATTTTGCGTTCCGTCATCCCATTCTAGTCAATGGATCCGTCAAAAAATCGGATGACATGCTAAAAGCATCCCCATGTCATCCAGATTTTCGGATCCGCAAAAAACAGGAACGTTTATCTGGAAAGGTAAACATACTGACGTGTGAATGCACCCTTACCCCATAAAGAAGTGGAATGTTCAGATGAAATGGCTACTATGAGGTTTTCAGGAAGGGATATCTAACATCCCAAGATCTATGCAGCTTATCTGGATACTTCATGCAGTACGGGAAGTCTAAGTGGCCATTTATGGACAGGTAGGAAAGATAGTTAGCTAACAAATGAGAAATGCATATATGAGTGATAATGTAAAAAATGTGGCAAGAAAGAATTAACTCTGATTTCTTGTATCAATCATTATCAGAGTTTTGGTTCATGTCTGGTTTCTTTCCACTTTCCTGCTTCTCCTCTATTATATAACATTCAATTATTGACTGGAAATGATTAATATGTTATATTCCTAGTTGAGGGCGTGGATATGTCCATTTTGTAGGAAGGATGACATCACAGCTACAGAGTTGACCGTCTGATAGCCCAGCTCGACTGCCCACCTCTCCTGAAGACCCCTCAGCTTTTTGAGAGTTGGGTGGAGGACATCATCTCTGAAAGAGGGTCCCACAGATGCACCCTAGCAGTTTGAGCACCACTCTTACAAGAAGAGTCAATGCCCTAAAAGCGTGATTTCACCGGGGATTACTCCAGGGTGGTCCTTGTGTTGGGATGCATCTCTGGCTGGCTGTCGTCATCCTTTTAGGTAGATAATGAAGTGTGTGCTGTCAATAACCCCATAAAGAAGTGGAATGTTCAGATGAAATGGCTACTATGAGGTTTTCAGGAAGGGATATCTAACATCCCATTATCTATGCAGCTTATCTGTATACTTCATGCAGTACGGGAAGTCTAAGTGGCCATTTATGGACAGGTAGGAAAGATAGTTAGCTAACAAATGAGAAATGCATATATGAGTGATAATGTAAAAAATGTGGCAAGAAAGAATTAACTCTGATTTCTTGTATCAATCATTATCAGAGTTTTGGTTCATGTCTGGTTTCTTTCCACTTTCCTGCTTCTCCTCTATTATATAACATTCAATTATTGACTGGAAATGATTAATATGTTATATTCCTAGTTGAGGGCGTGGATATGTCCATTTTGTAGGAAGGATGACATCACAGCTACAGAGTTGACCGTCTGATAGCCCAGCTCGACTGCCCACCTCTCCTGAAGACCCCTCAGCTTTTTGAGAGTTGGGTGGAGGACATCATCTCTGAAAGAGGGTCCCACAGATGCACCCTAGCAGTTTGAGCACCACTGTTACAAGAAAAGTCAATGCCCTAAAAGCGTGATTTCACCGGGGATTACTCCAGGGTGATCCTTGTGTTGGGATGCATCTCTGGCTGGCTGTCGTCATCCTTTTAGGTAGATAATGAAGTGTGTGCTGTCAATAACCCCATAAAGAAGTGGAATGTTCAGATGAAATGGCTACTATGAGGTTTTCAGGAAGGGATATCTAACATCCCATGATCTATACAGCTTATCTGGATACTTCATGCAGTACGGGAAGTCTAAGTGGCCATTTATGGACAGGTAGGAAAGATAGTTAGCTAACAAATGAGAAATGCATATATAAATGATAATGTAAAATATGTGGCAAGAAAGAATTAACTCTGATTTCTTGTATCAATAATTTTAGAGTTTTGGTTCATGTCTGGTTTCTTTCCACTTTCCTGCTTCTCCTCTATTATATAACATTCAATTATTGACTGGAAATGATTAATATGTTATATTCCTAGTTGAGGGCGTGGATATGTCCATTTTGTAGGAAGGATAACATCACAGCTACAGAGTTGACCGTCTGATAGCCCAGCTCGACTGCCCACCTCTCCTGAAGACCCCTCAGCTTTTTGAGAGTTGGGTGGAGGACATCATCTCTGAAAGAGGGTCCCACAGATGCACCTTAGCAGTTTGAGCACCACTCTTACAAGAAGAGTCAATGCCCTAAAAGTGTGATTTCACCGGGGATTACTCCAGGGTGGTCCTTGTGTTGGGATGCATCTCTGGCTGGCTGTCGTCATCCTTTTAGGTAGATAATGAAGTGTGTGCTGTCAATAACCCCATAAAGAAGTGGAATGTTCAGATGAAATGGCTACTATGAGGTTTTCAGGAAGGGATATCTAACATCCCATGATCTATGCAGCTTATCTGGATACTTCATGCAGTACGGGAAGTCTAAGTGGCCATTTATGGACAGGTAGGAAAGATAGTTAGCTAACAAATGAGAAATGCATATATGAGTGATAATGTAAAAAATGTGGCAAGAAAGAATTAACTCTGATTTCTTGTATCAATAATTTTTAGAGTTTTGGTTCATGTCTGGTTTCTTTCCACTTTCCTGCTTCTCCTCTATTATATAACATTCAATTATTGCCTGGAAATGATTAATATGTTATATTCCTAGTTGAGGGCGTGGATATGTCCATTTTGTAGAAAGGATGACATCACAGCTACAGATTTGACCGTCTGATAGCCCAGCTCGACTGCCCACCTCTCCTGAAGACCCCTCAGCTTTTTGAGAGTTGGGTGGAGGACATCATCTCTGAAAGAGGGTCCCACTGATGCACCCTAGCAGTTTGAGCACCACTCTTACAAGAAGAGTCAATGCCCTAAAAGCGTGATTTCACCGGGGATTACTCCAGGGTGGTCCTTGTGTTGGGATGCATCTCTGGCTGGCTGCCGTCATCCTTTTAGGTAGATAATGAAGTGTGTGCTGTCAATAACCCCATAAAGAAGCGGAATGTTCAGATGAAATAGCTACTATGAGGTTTTCAGGAAGGGATATCTAACATCCCATGATGTATACAGCTTACCTAAATACTTCATGCAGTACATGCAGTTTAAGGGGCCTTTTCTAGACGGCTAGGACAGATAGTTAGCTAACAAAGCAATGAGAAATGCATATATTAGTGATAATGTAATGATCAAAAGAGGAGAAAATGTGGCAGGAAAAAATTAACTCTGATTTCTTGTATCAATCATTATCAGAGTATTGGTTAATGTCTGCTTTCTTTCCACTTTCCTGCTTCTCCTCTATTGATATAACATTCAATTATTGACTGGAAATGATTAATATGTTATATTCCTAGTTGAGGGCGTGGATATGTCCATTTTGTAGGAAGGATGACATCACAGCTACAGAGTTGACCGTCTGATAGCCCAGCTCGACTGCCCACCTCTCCTGAAGACCCCTCAGCTTTTTGAGAGTTGGGTGGAGGACATCATCTCTGAAAGAGGGTCCCACAGATGCACCCTAGCAGTTTGAGCACCACTCTTACAAGAAGAGTCAATGCCCTAAAAGCGTGATTTTACCGGGGATTACTCCAGGGTGGACCTTGTGTTGGGATGCATCTCTGGCTGGCTGTCGTCATCCTTTTAGGTAGATAATGAAGTGTGTGCTGTCAATAAGGGTCCATTCACACGTCCGTTTTGGTGTTCCGCATCCGTTCCGATTAAAAACGGAACGTTATGCGGATCTATTCATTTTCAATGGAATCCGCAAATAATCGGAGAGCACTCATGGTGCTCTCCGATTCCGTGATTCCGTTACGTGGGTTCCGTTATTCGGATCCTGGAAAAAAAATATGCCCTGTCCTACTATTTGTCCGATTTTGCGTTCCGTCATCCCATTCTAGTCAATGGATCCGTCAAAAAATCGGATGACATGCTAAAAGCATCCCCATGTCATCCAGATTTTCGGATCCGCAAAAAACAGGAACGTTTATCTGGAAAGGTAAACATACTGACGTGTAAATGCACCCTTACCCCATAAAGAAGTGGAATGTTCAGATGAAATGGCTACTATGAGGTTTTCAGGAAGGGATATCTAACATCCCATGATCTATGCAGCTTATCTGGATACTTCATGCAGTACGGGAAGTCTAAGTGGCCATTTATGGACAGGTAGGAAAGATAGTTAGCTAACAAATGAGAAATGCATATATGAGTGATAATGTAAAAAATGTGGCAAGAAAGAATTAACTCTGATTTCTTGTATCAATCATTATCAGAGTTTTGGTTCATGTCTGGTTTCTTTCCACTTTCCTGCTTCTCCTCTATTATATAACATTCAATTATTGACTGGAAATGATTAATATGTTATATTCCTAGTTGAGGGCGTGGATATGTCCATTTTGTAGGAAGGATAACATCACAGCTACAGAGTTGACCGTCTGATAGCCCAGCTCGACTGCCCACCTCTCCTGAAGACCCCTCAGCTTTTTGAGAGTTGGGTGGAGGACATCATCTCTGAAAGAGGGTCCCACAGATGCACCCTAGCAGTTTGAGCACCACTCTTACAAGAAGAGTCAATGCCCTAAAAGTGTGATTTCACCGGGGATTACTCCAGGGTGGTCCTTGTGTTGGGATGCATCTCTGGCTGGCTGTCGTCATCCTTTTAGGTAGATAATAAAGTGTGTGCTGTCAATAACCCCATAAAGAAGTGGAATGTTTATTTAAAATGGCTACTATGAGGTTTTCAGGAAGGGAAATCTAACATCCCATGATCTATGCAGCTTATCTGGATACTTCATGCAGTACGGGAAGTCTAAGTGGCCATTTATGGACAGGTAAGAAAGATAGTTAGCTAACAAATGAGAAATGCATATATGAGTGATAATGTAAAAAATGTGGCAAGAAAGAATTAACTCTGATTTCTTGTATCAATCATTATCAGAGTTTTGGTTCATGTCTGGTTTCTTTCCACTTTCCTGCTTCTCCTCTATTATATAACATTCAATTATTGCCTGGAAATGATTAATATGTTATATTCCTAGTTAAGGGCGTGGATATGTCCATTTTGTAGGAAGGATGACATCACAGCTACAGAGTTGACCGTCTGATAGCCCAGCTCGACTGCCCACCTCTCCTGAAGACCCCTCAGCTTTTTGAGAGTTGGGTGGAGGACATCATCTCTGAAAGAGGGTCCCACAGATGCACCCTAGCAGTTTGAGCACCACTCTTACAAGAAGAGTCAATGCCCTAAAAGCGTGATTTCACCGGGGATTACTCCAGGGTGATCCTTGTGTTGGGATGCATCTCTGGCTGGCTGTCGTCATCCTTTTAGGTAGATAATGAAGTGTGTGCTTTCAATAACCCCATAAAGAAGCGGAATATTCAGATGAAATGGCTACTATGAGGTTTTCAGGAAGGGATATCTAACATCCCATGATGTATACAGCTTACCTAAATACTTCATGCATACATGCAGTTTAAGGGACCTTTTCTAGACGGCTAGGACAGATAGTTAGCTAACAAATCAATGAGAATTGCATATATGAGTGATAATGTAATGATTAAAAGAGGAGAAACCGTGGCAGGAAAGAATTAACTCTGATTTCTTGTATCAATCATTATCAGAGTTTTGGTTCATGTCTGCTTTCTTTCCACTTTCCTGCTTCTCCTCTATTGATATAACATTCAATTATTGACTGGAAATGATTACTATTTTATATTCCTAGTTGAGAGCGTGAATATGTCCATTTTGTAGGAAGGATGACATCACAGCTACAGAGTTGACTGTCTGATAGCCCAGCTCGACTGCCCACCTCTCCT
The DNA here is from genome assembly GCF_905171765.1 of Bufo bufo. Classification (NCBI taxonomy): domain Eukaryota; kingdom Metazoa; phylum Chordata; class Amphibia; order Anura; family Bufonidae; genus Bufo; species Bufo bufo. The sequence goes on from NC_053394.1 coordinate 402,242,524, forward strand.
GAAGACCCCTCAGCTTTTTGAGAGTTGGGTGGAGGACATCATCTCTGAAAGAGGGTCCCACAGATGCACCCTAGCAGTTTGAGCACCACTCTTACAAGAAGAGTCAATGCCCTAAAAGCGTGATTTCACCGGGGATTACTCCAGGGTGGTCCTTGTGTTGGGATGCATCTCTGGCTGGCTGTCGTCATCCTTTTAGGTAGATAATGAAGTGTGTGCTGTCAATAACCCCATAAAGAAGTGGAATGTTCAGATGAAATGGCTACTATGAGGTTTTCAGGAAGGGATATCTAACATCCCATGATCTATACAGCTTATCTGGATACTTCATGCAGTACGGGAAGTCTAAGTGGCCATTTATGGACAGGTAGGAAAGATAGTTAGCTAACAAATGAGAAATGCATATATGAGTGATAATGTAAAATATGTGGCAAGAAAGAATTAACTCTGATTTCTTGTATCAATAATTTTTAGAGTTTTGGTTCATGTCTGGTTTCTTTCCACTTTCCTGCTTCTCCTCTATTATATAACATTCAATTATTGCCTGGAAATGATTAATATGTTATATTCCTAGTTGAGGGCGTGGATATGTCCATTTTGTAGGAAGGATGACATCACAGCTACAGAGTTGACAGAGGGTCCCACAGATGCACCCTAGCAGTTTGAGCACCACTCTTACAAGAAGAGTCAATGCCCTAAAAGCGTGATTTCACCGGGGATTACTCCAGGGTGGACCTTGTGTTGGGATGCATCTCTGGCTGGCTGTCGTCATCCTTTTAGGTAGATAATGAAGTGTGCGCTGTCAATAAGGGTCCATTCACACGTCCGTTTTGGTGTTCCGCATCCGTTCCAATTAAAAACGGAACGTTATGCGGATCTATTCATTTTCAATGGAATCCGCAAATAATCGGAGAGCACTCATGGTGCTCTCCGATTCCGTGATTCCGTTCCGTTGCGTGGGTTCCGTTATTCGGATCCTGGAAAAAAAATATGCCCTGTCCTACTATTTGTCCGATTTTGCGTTCCGTCATCCCATTCTAGTCAATGGATCCGTCAAAAAATCGGATGACATGCTAAAAGCATCCCCATGTCATCCAGATTTTCGGATCCGCAAAAAACAGGAACGTTTATCTGGAAAGGTAAACATACTGACGTGTGAATGCACCCTTACCCCATAAAGAAGTGGAATGTTCAGATGAAATGGCTACTATGAGGTTTTCAGGAAGGGATATCTAACATCCCATGATCTATGCAGCTTATCTGGATACTTCATGCAGTACGGGAAGTCTAAGTGGCCATTTATGGACAGGTAGGAAAGATAGTTAGCTAACAAATGAGAAATGCATATATGAGTGATAATGTAAAAAATGTGGCAAGAAAGAATTAACTCTGATTTCTTGTATCAATCATTATCAGAGTTTTGGTTCATGTCTGGTTTCTTTCCACTTTCCTGCTTCTCCTCTATTATATAACATTCAATTATTGACTGGAAATGATTAATATGTTATATTCCTAGTTGAGGGCGTGGATATGTCCATTTTGTAGGAAGGATGACATCACAGCTACAGAGTTGACCGTCTGATAGCCCAGCTCGACTGCCCACCTCTCCTGAAGACCCCTCAGCTTTTTGAGAGTTGGGTGGAGGACATCATCTCTGAAAGAGGGTCCCACAGATGCACCCTAGCAGTTTGAGCACCACTCTTACAAGAAGAGTCAATGCCCTAAAAGCGTGATTTCACCGGGGATTACTCCAGGGTGATCCTTGTGTTGGGATGCATCTCTGGCTGGCTGTCGTCATCCTTTTAGGTAGATAATGAAGTGTGTGCTGTCAATAACCCCATAAAGAAGCGGAATATTCAGATGAAATGGCTACTATGAGGTTTTCAGGAAGGGATATCTAACATCCCATGATGTATACAGCTTACCTAAATACTTCATGCATACATGCAGTTTAAGGGACCTTTTCTAGACGGCTAGGACAGATAGTTAGCTAACAAATCAATGAGAATTGCATATATGAGTGATAATGTAATGATTAAAAGAGGAGAAACCGTGGCAGGAAAGAATTAACTCTGATTTCTTGTATCAATCATTATCAGAGTTTTGGTTCATGTCTGCTTTCTTTCCACTTTCCTGCTTCTCCTCTATTGATATAACATTCAATTATTGACTGGAAATGATTACTATTTTATATTCCTAGTTGAGAGCGTGATATGTCCATTTTGTAGGAAGGATGACATCACAGCTACAGAGTTGACCGTCTGATAGCCCAGCTCGACTGCCCACCTCTCCTGAAGACCCCTCAGCTTTTTGAGAGTTGGGTGGAGGACATCATCTCTGAAAGAGGGTCCCACAGATGCACCCTAGCAGTTTGAGCACCACTCTTACAAGAAGAGTCAATGCCCTAAAAGCGTGATTTCACCGGGGATTACTCCAGGGTGGTCCTTGTGTTGGGATGCATCTCTGGCTGGCTGTCGTCATCCTTTTAGGTAGATAATGAAGTGTGTGCTGTCAATAACCCCATAAAGAAGTGGAATGTTCAGATGAAATGGCTACTATGAGGTTTTCAGGAAGGGATATCTAACATCCCATGATCTATACAGCTTATCTGGATACTTCATGCAGTACGGGAAGTCTAAGTGGCCATTTATGGACAGGTAGGAAAGATAGTTAGCTAACAAATGAGAAATGCATATATGAGTGATAATGTAAAATATGTGGCAAGAAAGAATTAACTCTGATTTCTTGTATCAATAATTTTTAGAGCTTTGGTTCATGTCTGGTTTCTTTCCACTTTCCTGCTTCTCCTCTATTATATAACATTCAATTATTGCCTGGAAATGATTAATATGTTATATTCCTAGTTGAGGGCGTGGATATGTCCATTTTGTAGGAAGGATGACATCACAGCTACAGAGTTGACAGAGGGTCCCACAGATGCACCCTAGCAGTTTGAGCACCACTCTTACAAGAAGAGTCAATGCCCTAAAAGCGTGATTTCACCGGGGATTACTCCAGGGTGGACCTTGTGTTGGGATGCATCTCTGGCCGGCTGTCGTCATCCTTTTAGGTAGATAATGAAGTGTGCGCTGTCAATAAGGGTCCATTCACACGTCCGTTTTGGTGTTCCGCATCCGTTCCGATTAAAAACGGAACGTTATGCGGATCTATTCATTTTCAATGGAATCCGCAAATAATCGGAGAGCACTCATGGTGCTCTCCGATTCCGTGATTCCGTTCCGTTGCGTGGGTTCCGTTATTCGGATCCTGGAAAAAAAATATGCCCTGTCCTACTATTTGTCCGATTTTGCGTTCCGTCATCCCATTCTAGTCAATGGATCCGTCAAAAAATCGGATGACATGCTAAAAGCATCCCCATGTCATCCAGATTTTCGGATCCGCAAAAAACAGGAACGTTTATCTGGAAAGGTAAACATACTGACGTGTGAATGCACCCTTACCCCATAAAGAAGTGGAATGTTCAGATGAAATGGCTACTATGAGGTTTTCAGGAAGGGATATCTAACATCCCAAGATCTATGCAGCTTATCTGGATACTTCATGCAGTACGGGAAGTCTAAGTGGCCATTTATGGACAGGTAGGAAAGATAGTTAGCTAACAAATGAGAAATGCATATATGAGTGATAATGTAAAAAATGTGGCAAGAAAGAATTAACTCTGATTTCTTGTATCAATCATTATCAGAGTTTTGGTTCATGTCTGGTTTCTTTCCACTTTCCTGCTTCTCCTCTATTATATAACATTCAATTATTGACTGGAAATGATTAATATGTTATATTCCTAGTTGAGGGCGTGGATATGTCCATTTTGTAGGAAGGATGACATCACAGCTACAGAGTTGACCGTCTGATAGCCCAGCTCGACTGCCCACCTCTCCTGAAGACCCCTCAGCTTTTTGAGAGTTGGGTGGAGGACATCATCTCTGAAAGAGGGTCCCACAGATGCACCCTAGCAGTTTGAGCACCACTCTTACAAGAAGAGTCAATGCCCTAAAAGCGTGATTTCACCGGGGATTACTCCAGGGTGGTCCTTGTGTTGGGATGCATCTCTGGCTGGCTGTCGTCATCCTTTTAGGTAGATAATGAAGTGTGTGCTGTCAATAACCCCATAAAGAAGTGGAATGTTCAGATGAAATGGCTACTATGAGGTTTTCAGGAAGGGATATCTAACATCCCATTATCTATGCAGCTTATCTGGATACTTCATGCAGTACGGGAAGTCTAAGTGGCCATTTATGGACAGGTAGGAAAGATAGTTAGCTAACAAATGAGAAATGCATATATGAGTGATAATGTAAAAAATGTGGCAAGAAAGAATTAACTCTGATTTCTTGTATCAATCATTATCAGAGTTTTGGTTCATGTCTGGTTTCTTTCCACTTTCCTGCTTCTCCTCTATTATATAACATTCAATTATTGACTGGAAATGATTAATATGTTATATTCCTAGTTGAGGGCGTGGATATGTCCATTTTGTAGGAAGGATGACATCACAGCTACAGAGTTGACCGTCTGATAGCCCAGCTCGACTGCCCACCTCTCCTGAAGACCCCTCAGCTTTTTGAGAGTTGGGTGGAGGACATCATCTCTGAAAGAGGGTCCCACAGATGCACCCTAGCAGTTTGAGCACCACTCTTACAAGAAGAGTCAATGCCCTAAAAGCGTGATTTCACCGGGGATTACTCCAGGGTGGTCCTTGTGTTGGGATGCATCTCTGGCTGGCTGTCGTCATCCTTTTAGGTAGATAATGAAGTGTGTGCTGTCAATAACCCCATAAAGAAGTGGAATGTTCAGATGAAATGGCTACTATGAGGTTTTCAGGAAGGGATATCTAACATCCCATTATCTATGCAGCTTATCTGTATACTTCATGCAGTACGGGAAGTCTAAGTGGCCATTTATGGACAGGTAGGAAAGATAGTTAGCTAACAAATGAGAAATGCATATATGAGTGATAATGTAAAAAATGTGGCAAGAAAGAATTAACTCTGATTTCTTGTATCAATCATTATCAGAGTTTTGGTTCATGTCTGGTTTCTTTCCACTTTCCTGCTTCTCCTCTATTATATAACATTCAATTATTGACTGGAAATGATTAATATGTTATATTCCTAGTTGAGGGCGTGGATATGTCCATTTTGTAGGAAGGATGACATCACAGCTACAGAGTTGACCGTCTGATAGCCCAGCTCGACTGCCCACCTCTCCTGAAGACCCCTCAGCTTTTTGAGAGGTGGGTGGAGGACATCATCTCTGAAAGAGGGTCCCACAGATGCACCCTAGCAGTTTGAGCACCACTCTTACAAGAAGAGTCAATGCCCTAAAAGTGTGATTTCACCGGGGATTACTCCAGGGTGATCCTTGTGTTGGGATGCATCTCTGGCTGGCTGTCGTCATCCTTTTAGGTAGATAATGAAGTGTGTGCTGTCAATAACCCCATAAAGAAGCGGAATGTTCAGATGAAATGGCTACTATGAGGTTTTCAGGAAGGGATATCTAACATCCCATGAAGTATACAGCTTACCTAAATACTTCATGCATACATGCAGTTTAAGGGGCCTTTTCTAGACGGCTAGGACAGATAGTTAGCTAACAAATCAATGAGAAATGCATATATGAGTGATAATGTAATGATCAAAAGAGGAGAAACCGTGACAGGAAAGAATTAACTCTGATTTCTTGTATCAATCATTATCAGAGTTTTTGTTCATGTCTGCTTTCTTTCCACTTTCCTGCTTCTCCTCTATTGATATAACATTCAATTATTGACTGGAAATGATTAATATGTTATATTCCTAGTTGAGGGCGTGGATATGTCCATTTTGTAGGAAGGATGACATCACAGCTACAGAGTTGACCGTCTGATAGCCCAGCTCGACTGCCCACCTCTCCTGAAGACCCCTCAGCTTTTTGAGAGTTGGGTGGAGGACATCATCTCTGAAAGAGGGTCCCACAGATGCACCCTAGCAGTTTGAGCACCACTCTTACAAGAAGAGTCAATGCCCTAAAAGCGTGATTTTACCGGGGATTACTCCAGGGTGGTCCTTGTGTTGGGATGCATCTCTGGCTGGCTGTCGTCATCCTTTTAGGTAGATAATGAAGTGTGTGCTGTCAATAACCACATAAAGAAGTGGAATGTTCAGATGAAATGGCTACTATGAGGTTTTCAGGAAGGGATATCTAACATCCCATGATCTATGCAGCTTATCTGGATACTTCATGCAGTACGGGAAGTCTAAGTGGCCATTTATGGACAGGTAGGAAAGATAGTTAGCTAACAAATGAGAAATGCATATATGAGTGATAATGTAAAAAATGTGGCAAGAAAGAATTAACTCTGATTTCTTGTATCAATCATTATCAGAGTTTTGGTTCATGTCTGGTTTCTTTCCACTTTCCTGCTTCTCCTCTATTATATAACATTCAATTATTGACTGGAAATGATTAATATGTTATATTCCTAGTTGAGGGCGTGGATATGTCCATTTTGTAGGAAGGATGACATCACAGCTACAGAGTTGACCGTCTGATAGCCCAGCTCGACTGCCCACCTCTCCTGAAGACCCCTCAGCTTTTTGAGAGTTGGGTGGAGGACATCATCTCTGAAAGAGGGTCCCACAGATGCACCCTAGCAGTTTGAGCACCACTCTTACAAGAAGAGTCAATGCCCTAAAAGCGTGATTTCACCGGGGATTACTCCAGGGTGGTCCTTGTGTTGGGATGCATCTCTGGCTGGCTGTCGTCATCCTTTTAGGTAGATAATGAAGTGTGTGCTGTCAATAACCCCATAAAGAAGTGGAATGTTCAGATGAAATGGCTACTATGAGGTTTTCAGGAAGGGATATCTAACATCCCATTATCTATGCAGCTTATCTGGATACTTCATGCAGTACGGGAAGTCTAAGTGGCCATTTATGGACAGGTAGGAAAGATAGTTAGCTAACAAATGAGAAATGCATATATGAGTGATAATATAAAAAATGTGGCAAGAAAGAATTAACTCTGATTTCTTGTATCAATATCAGAGTTTTGGTTCATGTCTGGTTTCTTTCCACTTTCCTGCTTCTCCTCTATTATATAACATTCAATTATTGACTGGAAATGATTAATATGTTATATTCCTAGTTGAGGGCGTGGATATGTACATTTTGTAGGAAGGATGACATCACAGCTACAGAGTTGACCGTCTGATAGCCCAGCTCGACTGCCCACCTCTCCTGAAGACCCCTCAGCTTTTTGAGAGTTGGGTGGAGGACATCATCTCTGAAAGAGGGTCCCACAGATGCACCCTAGCAGTTTGAGCACCACTCTTACAAGAAGAGTCAATGCCCTAAAAGTGTGATTTCACCGGGGATTACTCCAGGGTGATCCTTGTGTTGGGATGCATCTCTGGCTGGCTGTCGTCATCCTTTTAGGTAGATAATGAAGTGTGTGCTGTCAATAACCCCATAAAGAAGCGGAATGTTCAGATGAAATGGCTACTATGAGGTTTTCAGGAAGGGATATCTAACATCCCATGAAGTATACAGCTTACCTAAATACTTCATGCATACATGCAGTTTAAGGGGCCTTTTCTAGACGGCTAGGACAGATAGTTAGCTAACAAATCAATGAGAAATGCATATATGAGTGATAATGTAATGATCAAAAGAGGAGAAACCGTGACAGGAAAGAATTAACTCTGATTTCTTGTATCAATCATTATCAGAGTTTTTGTTCATGTCTGCTTTCTTTCCACTTTCCTGCTTCTCCTCTATTGATATAACATTCAATTATTGACTGGAAATGATTAATATGTTATATTCCTAGTTGAGGGCGTGGATATGTCCATTTTGTAGGAAGGATGACATCACAGCTACAGAGTTGACCGTCTGATAGCCCAGCTCGACTGCCCACCTCTCCTGAAGACCCCTCAGCTTTTTGAGAGTTGGGTGGAGGACATCATCTCTGAAAGAGGGTCCCACAGATGCACCCTAGCAGTTTGAGCACCACTCTTACAAGAAGAGTCAATGCCCTAAAAGTGTGATTTCACCGGGGATTACTCCAGGGTGGTCCTTGTGTTGGGATGCATCTCTGGCTGGCTGTCGTCATCCTTTTAGGTAGATAATGAAGTGTGTGCTGTCAATAACCCCATAAAGAAGTGGAATGTTCAGATGAAATGGCTACTATGAGGTTTTCAGGAAGGGATATCTAACATCCCATGATCTATGCAGCTTATCTGGATACTTCATGCAGTACGGGAAGTCTAAGTGGCCATTTATGGACAGGTAGGAAAGATAGTTAGCTAACAAATGAGAAATGCATATATGAGTGATAATGTAAAAAATGTGGCAAGAAAGAATTAACTCTGATTTCTTGTATCAATAATTTTTAGAGTTTTGGTTCATGTCTGGTTTCTTTCCACTTTCCTGCTTCTCCTCTATTATATAACATTCAATTATTGCCTGGAAATGATTTATATGTTATATTCCTAGTTGAAGGCGTGGATATGTCCATTTTGTAGGAAGGATGACATCACAGCTACAGAGTTGACCGTCTGATAGCCCAGCTCGACTGCCCACCTCTCCTGAAGACCCCTCAGCTTTTTGAGAGTTGGGTGGAGGACATCATCTCTGAAAGAGGGTCCCACAGATGCACCCTAGCAGTTTGAGCACCACTCTTACAAGAAGAGTCAATGCCCTAAAAGCGTGATTTCACCGGGGATTACTCCAGGGTGGTCCTTGTGTTGGGATGCATCTCTGGCTGGCTGTCGTCATCCTTTTAGGTAGATAATGAAGTGTGTGCTGTCAATAACCCCATAAAGAAGTGGAATGTTCAGATGAAATGGCTACTATGAGGTTTTCAGGAAGGGATATCTAACATCCCATGATCTATGCAGCTTATCTGGATACTTCATGCAGTACGGGAAGTCTAAGTGGCCATTTATGGACAGGTAGGAAAGATAGTTAGCTAACAAATGAGAAATGCATATATGAGTGATAATGTAAAAAATGTGGCAAGAAAGAATTAACTCTGATTTCTTGTATCAATAATTTTTAGAGTTTTGGTTCATGTCTGGTTTCTTTCCACTTTCCTGCTTCTCCTCTATTATATAACATTCAATTATTGCCTGGAAATGATTAATATGTTATATTCCTAGTTGAGGGCGTGGATATGTCCATTTTGTAGAAAGGATGACATCACAGCTACAGATTTGACCGTCTGATAGCCCAGCTCGACTGCCCACCTCTCCTGAAGACCCCTCAGCTTTTTGAGAGTTGGGTGGAGGACATCATCTCTGAAAGAGGGTCCCACTGATGCACCCTAGCAGTTTGAGCACCACTCTTACAAGAAGAGTCAATGCCCTAAAAGCGTGATTTCACCGGGGATTACTCCAGGGTGGTCCTTGTGTTGGGATGCATCTCTGGCTGGCTGCCGTCATCCTTTTAGGTAGATAATGAAGTGTGTGCTGTCAATAACCCCATAAAGAAGCGGAATGTTCAGATGAAATAGCTACTATGAGGTTTTCAGGAAGGGATATCTAACATCCCATGATGTATACAGCTTACCTAAATACTTCATGCAGTACATGCAGTTTAAGGGGCCTTTTCTAGACGGCTAGGACAGATAGTTAGCTAACAAAGCAATGAGAAATGCATATATTAGTGATAATGTAATGATCAAAAGAGGAGAAAATGTGGCAGGAAAAAATTAACTCTGATTTCTTGTATCAATCATTATCAGAGTATTGGTTAATGTCTGCTTTCTTTCCACTTTCCTGCTTCTCCTCTATTGATATAACATTCAATTATTGACTGGAAATGATTAATATGTTATATTCCTAGTTGAGGGCGTGGATATGTCCATTTTGTAGGAAGGATGACATCACAGCTACAGAGTTGACCGTCTGATAGCCCAGCTCGACTGCCCACCTCTCCTGAAGACCCCTCAGCTTTTTGAGAGTTGGGTGGAGGACATCATCTCTGAAAGAGGGTCCCACAGATGCACCCTAGCAGTTTGAGCACCACTCTTACAAGAAGAGTCAATGCCCTAAAAGCGTGATTTTACCGGGGATTACTCCAGGGTGGACCTTGTGTTGGGATGCATCTCTGGCTGGCTGTCGTCATCCTTTTAGGTAGATAATGAAGTGTGTGCTGTCAATAAGGGTCCATTCACACGTCCGTTTTGGTGTTCCGCATCCGTTCCGATTAAAAACGGAACGTTATGCGGATCTATTCATTTTCAATGGAATCCGCAAATAATCGGAGAGCACTTATGGTGCTCTCCGATTCCGTGATTCCGTTACGTGGGTTCCGTTATTCGGATCCTGGAAAAAAAATATGCCCTGTCCTACTATTTGTCCGATTTTGCGTTCCGTCATCCCATTCTAGTCAATGGATCCGTCAAAAAATCGGATGACATGCTAAAAGCATCCCCATGTCATCCAGATTTTCGGATCCGCAAAAAACAGGAACGTTTATCTGGAAAGGTAAACATACTGACGTGTAAATGCACCCTTACCCCATAAAGAAGTGGAATGTTCAGATGAAATGGCTACTATGAGGTTTTCAGGAAGGGATATCTAACATCCCATGATCTATGCAGCTTATCTGGATACTTCATGCAGTACGGGAAGTCTAAGTGGCCATTTATGGACAGGTAGGAAAGATAGTTAGCTAACAAATGAGAAATGCATATATGAGTGATAATGTAAAAAATGTGGCAAGAAAGAATTAACTCTGATTTCTTGTATCAATCATTATCAGAGTTTTGGTTCATGTCTGGTTTCTTTCCACTTTCCTGCTTCTCCTCTATTATATAACATTCAATTATTGACTGGAAATGATTAATATGTTATATTCCTAGTTGAGGGCGTGGATATGTCCATTTTGTAGGAAGGATAACATCACAGCTACAGAGTTGACCGTCTGATAGCCCAGCTCGACTGCCCACCTCTCCTGAAGACCCCTCAGCTTTTTGAGAGTTGGGTGGAGGACATCATCTCTGAAAGAGGGTCCCACAGATGCACCCTAGCAGTTTGAGCACCACTCTTACAAGAAGAGTCAATGCCCTAAAAGTGTGATTTCACCGGGGATTACTCCAGGGTGGTCCTTGTGTTGGGATGCATCTCTGGCTGGCTGTCGTCATCCTTTTAGGTAGATAATAAAGTGTGTGCTGTCAATAACCCCATAAAGAAGTGGAATGTTTATTTAAAATGGCTACTATGAGGTTTTCAGGAAGGGAAATCTAACATCCCATGATCTATGCAGCTTATCTGGATACTTCATGCAGTATGGGAAGTCTAAGTGGCCATTTATGGACAGGTAAGAAAGATAGTTAGCTAACAAATGAGAAATGCATATATGAGTGATAATGTAAAAAATGTGGCAAGAAAGAATTAACTCTGATTTCTTGTATCAATCATTATCAGAGTTTTGGTTCATGTCTGGTTTCTTTCCACTTTCCTGCTTCTCCTCTATTATATAACATTCAATTATTGCCTGTAAATGATTAATATGTTATATTCCTAGTTAAGGGCGTGGATATGTCCATTTTGTAGGAAGGATGACATCACAGCTACAGAGTTGACCGTCTGATAGCCCAGCTCGACTGCCCACCTCTCCTGAAGACCCCTCAGCTTTTTGAGAGTTGGGTGGAGGACATCATCTCTGAAAGAGGGTCCCACAGATGCACCCTAGCAGTTTGAGCACCACTCTTACAAGAAGAGTCAATGCCCTAAAAGTGTGATTTCACCGGGGATTACTCCAGGGTGGTCCTTGTGTTGGGATGCATCTCTGGCTGGCTGTCGTCATCCTTTTAGGTAGATAATAAAGTGTGTGCTGTCAATAACCCCATAAAGAAGTGGAATGTTTATTTAAAATGGCTACTATGAGGTTTTCAGGAAGGGAAATCTAACATCCCATGATCTATGCAGCTTATCTGGATACTTCATGCAGTACGGGAAGTCTAAGTGGCCATTTATGGACAGGTAAGAAAGATAGTTAGCTAACAAATGAGAAATGCATATATGAGTGATAATGTAAAAAATGTGGCAAGAAAGAATTAACTCTGATTTCTTGTACCAATCATTATCAGAGTTTTGGTTCATGTCTGGTTTCTTTCCACCTTCCTGCTTCTCCTCTATTATATAACATTCAATTATTGCCTGGAAATGATTAATATGTTATATTCCTAGTTAAGGGCGTGGATATGTCCATTTTGTAGGAAGGATGACATCACAGCTACAGAGTTGACCGTCTGATAGCCCAGCTCGACTGCCCACCTCTCCTGAAGACCCCTCAGCTTTTTGAGAGTTGGGTGGAGGACATCATCTCTGAAAGAGGGTCCCACAGATGCACCCTAGCAGTTTGAGCACCACTCTTACAAGAAGAGTCAATGCCCTAAAAGCGTGATTTCACCGGGGATTACTCCAGGGTGATTCTTGTGTTGGGATGCATCTCTGGCTGGCTGTCGTCATCCTTTTAGGTAGATAATGAAGTGTGTGCTGTCAATAACCCCATAAAGAAGCGGAATATTCAGATGAAATGGCTACTATGAGGTTTTCAGGAAGGGATATCTAACATCCCATGATGTATACAGCTTACCTAAATACTTCATGCATACATGCAGTTTAAGGGACCTTTTCTAGACGGCTAGGACAGATAGTTAGCTAACAAATCAATGAGAATTCCATATATGAGTGATAATGTAATGATTAAAAGAGGAGAAACCGTGGCAGGAAAGAATTAACTCTGATTTCTTGTATCAATCATTATCAGAGTTTTGGTTCATGTCTGCTTTCTTTCCACTTTCCTGCTTCTCCTCTATTGATATAACATTCAATTATTGACTGGAAATGATTACTATTTTATATTCCTAGTTGAGAGCGTGAATATGTCCATTTTGTAGGAAGGATGACATCACAGCTACAGAGTTGACCGTCTGATAGCCCAGCTCGACTGCCCACCTCTCCTGAAGACCCCTCAGCTTTTTGAGAGTTGGGTGGAGGACATCATCTCTGAAAGAGGGTCCCACAGATGCACCCTAGCAGTTTGAGCACCACTGTTACAAGAAGAGTCAATGCCCTAAAAGCGTGATTTCACCGGGGATTACTCCAGGGTGGTCCTTGTGTTGGGATGCATCTCTGGCTGGCTGTCGTCATCCTTTTAGGTAGATAATGAAGTGTGTGCTGTCAATAACCCCATAAAGAAGTGGAATGTTCAGATGAAATGGCTACTATGAGGTTTTCAGGAAGGGATATCTAACATCCCATGATCTATACAGCTTATCTGGATACTTCATGCAGTACGGGAAGTCTAAGTGGCCATTTATGGACAGGTAGGAAAGATAGTTAGCTAACAAATGAGAAATGCATATATGAGTGATAATGTAAAATATGTGGCAAGAAAGAATTAACTCTGATTTCTTGTATCAATAATTTTTAGAGCTTTGGTTCATGTCTGGTTTCTTTCCACTTTCCTGCTTCTCCTCTATTATATAACATTCAATTATTGCCTGGAAATGATTAATATGTTATATTCCTAGTTGAGGGCGTGGATATGTCCATTTTGTAGGAAGGATGACATCACAGCTACAGAGTTGACAGAGGGTCCCACAGATGCACCCTAGCAGTTTGAGCACCACTCTTACAAGAAGAGTCAATGCCCTAAAAGCGTGATTTCACCGGGGATTACTCCAGGGTGGACCTTGTGTTGGGATGCATCTCTGGCCGGCTGTCATCATCCTTTTAGGTAGATAATGAAGTGTGCGCTGTCAATAAGGGTCCATTCACACGTCCGTTTTGGTGTTCCGCATCCGTTCCGATTAAAAACGGAACGTTATGCGGATCTATTCATTTTCAATGGAATCCGCAAATAATCGGAGAGCACTCATGGTGCTCTCCGATTCCGTGATTCCGTTCCGTTGCGTGGGTTCCGTTATTCGGATCCTGGAAAAAAAATATGCCCTGTCCTACTATTTGTCCGATTTTGCGTTCCGTCATCCCATTCTAGTCAATGGATCCGTCAAAAAATCGGATGACATGCTAAAAGCATCCCCATGTCATCCAGATTTTCGGATCCGCAAAAAACAGGAAGGTTTATCTGGAAAGGTAAACATACTGACGTGTGAATGCACCCTTACCCCATAAAGAAGTGGAATGTTCAGATGAAATGGCTACTATGAGGTTTTCAGGAAGGGATATCTAACATCCCAAGATCTATGCAGCTTATCTGGATACTTCATGCAGTACGGGAAGTCTAAGTGGCCATTTATGGACAGGTAGGAAAGATAGTTAGCTAACAAATGAGAAATGCATATATGAGTGATAATGTAAAAAATGTGGCAAGAAAGAATTAACTCTGATTTCTTGTATCAATCATTATCAGAGTTTTGGTTCATGTCTGGTTTCTTTCCACTTTCCTGCTTCTCCTCTATTATATAACATTCAATTATTGACTGGAAATGATTAATATGTTATATTCCTAGTTGAGGGCGTGGATATGTCCATTTTGTAGGAAGGATGACATCACAGCTACAGAGTTGACCGTCTGATAGCCCAGCTCGACTGCCCACCTCTCCTGAAGACCCCTCAGCTTTTTGAGAGTTGGGTGGAGGACATCATCTCTGAAAGAGGGTCCCACAGATGCACCCTAGCAGTTTGAGCACCACTGTTACAAGAAGAGTCAATGCCCTAAAAGCGTGATTTCACCGGGGATTACTCCAGGGTGGTCCTTGTGTTGGGATGCATCTCTGGCTGGCTGTCGTCATCCTTTTAGGTAGATAATGAAGTGTGTGCTGTCAATAACCCCATAAAGAAGTGGAATGTTCAGATGAAATGGCTACTATGAGGTTTTCAGGAAGGGATATCTAACATCCCATTATCTATGCAGCTTATCTGTATACTTCATGCAGTACGGGAAGTCTAAGTGGCCATTTATGGACAGGTAGGAAAGATAGTTAGCTAACAAATGAGAAATGCATATATGAGTGATAATGTAAAAAATGTGGCAAGAAAGAATTAACTCTGATTTCTTGTATCAATCATTATCAGAGTTTTGGTTCATGTCTGGTTTCTTTCCACTTTCCTGCTTCTCCTCTATTATATAACATTCAATTATTGACTGGAAATGATTAATATGTTATATTCCTAGTTGAGGGCGTGGATATGTCCATTTTGTAGGAAGGATGACATCACAGCTACAGAGTTGACCGTCTGATAGCCCAGCTCGACTGCCCACCTCTCCTGAAGACCCCTCAGCTTTTTGAGAGTTGGGTGGAGGACATCATCTCTGAAAGAGGGTCCCACAGATGCACCCTAGCAGTTTGAGCACCACTCTTAAAAGAAGAGTCAATGCCCTAAAAGTGTGATTTCACCGGGGATTACTCCAGGGTGATCCTTGTGTTGGGATGCATCTCTGGCTGGCTGTCGTCATCCTTTTAGGTAGATAATGAAGTGTGTGCTGTCAATAACCCCATAAAGAAGCGGAATGTTCAGATGAAATGGCTACTATGAGGTTTTCAGGAAGGGATATCTAACATCCCATGAAGTATACAGCTTACCTAAATACTTCATGCATACATGCAGTTTAAGGGGCCTTTTCTAGACGGCTAGGACAGATAGTTAGCTAACAAATCAATGAGAAATGCATATATGAGTGATAATGTAATGATCAAAAGAGGAGAAACCGTGACAGGAAAGAATTAACTCTGATTTCTTGTATCAATCATTATCAGAGTTTTTGTTCATGTCTGCTTTCTTTCCACTTTCCTGCTTCTCCTCTATTGATATAACATTCAATTATTGACTGGAAATGATTAATATGTTATATTCCTAGTTGAGGGCGTGGATATGTCCATTTTGTAGGAAGGATGACATCACAGCTACAGAGTTGACCGTCTGATAGCCCAGCTCGACTGCCCACCTCTCCTGAAGACCCCTCAGCTTTTTGAGAGTTGGGTGGAGGACATCATCTCTGAAAGAGGGTCCCACAGATGCACCCTAGCAGTTTGAGCACCACTCTTACAAGAAGAGTCAATGCCCTAAAAGTGTGATTTCACCGGGGATTACTCCAGGGTGGTCCTTGTGTTGGGATGCATCTCTGGCTGGCTGTCGTCATCCTTTTAGGTAGATAATGAAGTGTGTGCTGTCAATAACCCCATAAAGAAGTGGAATGTTCAGATGAAATGGCTACTATGAGGTTTTCAGGAAGGGATATCTAACATCCCATGATCTATGCAGCTTATCTGGATACTTCATGCAGTACATGCAGTTTAAGGGGCCTTTTCTAGACGGCTTGGACAGATAGTTAGCTAACAAAGCAATGAGAAATGCATATATTAGTGATAATGTAATGATCAAAAGAGGAGAAAATGTGGCAGGAAAAAATTAACTCTGATTTCTTGTATCAATCATTATCAGAGTTTTGGTTAATGTCTGCTTTCTTTCCACTTTCCTGCTTCTCCTCTATTGATATAACATTCAATTATTGACTCGAAATGATTAATATGTTATATTCCTAGTTGAGGGCGTGGATATGTCCATTTTGTAGGAAGGATGACATCACAGCTACAGAGTTGACCGTCTGATAGCCCAGCTCGACTGCCCACCTCTCCTGAAGACCCCTCAGCTTTTTGAGAGTTGGGTGGAGGACATCATCTCTGAAAGAGGGTCCCACAGATGCACCCTAGCAGTTTGAGCACCACTCTTACAAGAAGAGTCAATGCCCTAAAAGCGTGATTTCACCTGGGATTACTCCAGGGTGGACCTTGTGTTGGGATGCATCTCTGGCTGGCTGTCGTCATCCTTTTAGGTAGATAATGAAGTGTGTGCTGTCAATAAGGGTCCATTCACACGTCCGTTTTGGTGTTCCGCATCCGTTCCGATTAAAAACGGAACGTTATGCGGATCTATTCATTTTCAATGGAATCCGCAAATAATCGGAGAGCACTCATGGTGCTCTCCGATTCCGTGATTCCGTTCCGTGGGTTCCGTTATTCGGATCCTGGAAAAAAAATATGCCCTGTACTACTATTTGTCCGATTTTGCGTTCCGTCATCCCATTCTAGTCAATGGATCCGTCAAAAAATCGGATGACATGCTAAAAGCATCCCCATGTCATCCAGATTTTCGGATCCGCAAAAAACAGGAACGTTTATCTGGAAAGGTAAACATACTGACGTGTGAATGCACCCTTACCCCATAAAGAAGTGGAATGTTCAGATGAAATGGCTACTATGAGGTTTTCAGGAAGGGATATCTAACATCCCATGATCTATGCAGCTTATCTGGATACTTCATGCAGTACGGGAAGTCTAAGTGGCCATTTATGGACAGGTAGGAAAGATAGTTAGCTAACAAATGAGAAATGCATATATGAGTGATAATGTAAAAAATGTGGCAAGAAAGAATTAACTCTGATTTCTTGTATCAATCATTATCAGAGTTTTGGTTCATGTCTGGTTTCTTTCCACTTTCCTGCTTCTCCTCTATTATATAACATTCAATTATTGACTGGAAATGATTAATATGTTATATTCCTAGTTGAGGGCGTGGATATGTCCATTTTGTAGGAAGGATAACATCACAGCTACAGAGTTGACCGTCTGATAGCCCAGCTCGACTGCCCACCTCTCCTGAAGACCCCTCAACTTTTTGAGAGTTGGGTGGAGGACATCATCTCTGAAAGAGGGTCCCACAGATGCACCCTAGCAGTTTGAGCACCACTCTTACAAGAAGAGTCAATGCCCTAAAAGTGTGATTTCACCGGGGATTACTCCAGGGTGGTCCTTGTGTTGGCATGCATCTCTGGCTGGCTGTCGTCATCCTTTTAGGTAGATAATAAAGTGTGTGCTGTCAATAACCCCATAAAGAAGTGGAATGTTTATTTAAAATGGCTACTATGAGGTTTTCAGGAAGGGAAATCTAACATCCCATGATCTATGCAGCTTATCTGGATACTTCATGCAGTACGGGAAGTCTAAGTGGCCATTTATGGACAGGTAAGAAAGATAGTTAGCTAACAAATGAGAAATGCATATATGAGTGATAATGTAAAAAATGTGGCAAGAAAGAATTAACTCTGATTTC
Source organism: Bufo bufo (assembly GCF_905171765.1). NCBI lineage: Eukaryota > Metazoa > Chordata > Amphibia > Anura > Bufonidae > Bufo > Bufo bufo. The sequence continues at coordinate 402,260,609 of NC_053394.1, forward strand.
TTGTATCAATCATTATCAGAGTTTTGGTTCATGTCTGGTTTCTTTCCACTTTCCTGCTTCTCCTCTATTATATAACATTCAATTATTGCCTGGAAATGATTAATATGTTATATTCCTAGTTAAGGGCGTGGATATGTCCATTTTGTAGGAAGGATGACATCACAGCTACAGAGTTGACCGTCTGATAGCCCAGCTCGACTGCCCACCTCTCCTGAAGACCCCTCAGCTTTTTGAGAGTTGGGTGGAGGACATCATCTCTGAAAGAGGGTCCCACAGATGCACCCTAGCAGTTTGAGCACCACTCTTACAAGAAGAGTCAATGCCCTAAAAGCGTGATTTCACCGGGGATTACTCCAGGGTGATCCTTGTGTTGGGATGCATCTCTGGCTGGCTGTCGTCATCCTTTTAGGTAGATAATGAAGTGTGTGCTGTCAATAACCCCATAAAGAAGCGGAATATTCAGATGAAATGGCTACTATGAGGTTTTCAGGAAGGGATATCTAACATCCCATGATGTATACAGCTTACCTAAATACTTCATGCATACATGCAGTTTAAGGGACCTTTTCTAGACGGCTAAGACAGATAGTTAGCTAACAAATCAATGAGAATTGCATATATGAGTGATAATGTAATGATTAATAGAGGAGAAACCGTGGCAGGAAAGAATTAACTCTGATTTCTTGTATCAATCATTATCAGAGTTTTGGTTCATGTCTGCTTTCTTTCCACTTTCCTGCTTCTCCTCTATTGATATAACATTCAATTATTGACTGGAAATGATTACTATTTTATATTCCTAGTTGAGAGCGTGAATATGTCCATTTTGTAGGAAGGATGACATCACAGCTACAGAGTTGACCGTCTGATAGCCCAGCTCGACTGCCCACCTCTCCTGAAGACCCCTCAGCTTTTTGAGAGTTGGGTGGAGGACATCATCTCTGAAAGAGGGTCCCACAGATGCACCCTAGCAGTTTGAGCACCACTGTTACAAGAAGAGTCAATGCCCTAAAAGCGTGATTTCACCGGGGATTACTCCAGGGTGGTCCTTGTGTTGGGATGCATCTCTGGCTGGCTGTCGTCATCCTTTTAGGTAGATAATGAAGTGTGTGCTGTCAATAACCCCATAAAGAAGTGGAATGTTCAGATGAAATGGCTACTATGAGGTTTTCAGGAAGGGATATCTAACATCCCATGATCTATACAGCTTATCTGGATACTTCATGCAGTACGGGAAGTCTAAGTGGCCATTTATGGACAGGTAGGAAAGATAGTTAGCTAACAAATGAGAAATGCATATATGAGTGATAATGTAAAATATGTGGCAAGAAAGAATTAACTCTGATTTCTTGTATCAATAATTTTTAGAGTTTTGGTTCATGTCTGGTTTCTTTCCACTTTCCTGCTTCTCCTCTATTATATAACATTCAATTATTGCCTGGAAATGATTAATATGTTATATTCCTATGTGAGGGCGTGGATATGTCCATTTTGTAGGAAGGATGACATCACAGCTACAGAGTTGACAGAGGGTCCCACAGATGCACCCTAGCAGTTTGAGCACCACTCTTACAAGAAGAGTCAATGCCCTAAAAGCGTGATTTCACCGGGGATTACTCCAGGGTGGACCTTGTGTTGGGATGCATCTCTGGCTGGCGGTCGTCATCCTTTTAGGTAGATAATGAAGTGTGCGCTGTCAATAAGGGTCCATTCACACGTCCGTTTGGTGTTCCGCATCCGTTCCGATTAAAAACGGAACGTTATGCGGATCTATTCATTTTTAATGGAATCCGCAAATAATCGGAGAGCACTCATGGTGCTCTCCGATTCCGTGATTCCGTTCCGTGGGTTCCGTTATTCGGATCCTGGAAAAAAAATATGCCCTGTCCTACTATTTGTCCGATTTTGCGTTCCGTCATCCCATTCTAGTCAATGGATCCGTGAAAAAATCGGATGACATGCTAAAAGCATCCCTATGTCATCCAGATTTTCGGATCCGCAAAAAACAGGAACGTTTATCTGGAAAGGTAAACATACTGACGTGTGAATGCACCCTTACCCCATAAAGAAGTGGAATGTTCAGATGAAATGGCTACTATGAGGTTTTCAGGAAGGGATATCTAACATCCCATGATCTATGCAGCTTATCTGGATACTTCATGCAGTACGGGAAGTCTAAGTGGCCATTTATGGACAGGTAGGAAAGATAGTTAGCTAACAAATGAGAAATGCATATATGAGTGATAATGTAAAAAATGTGGCAAGAAAGAATTAACTCTGATTTCTTGTATCAATCATTATCAGAGTTTTGGTTCATGTCTGGTTTCTTTCCACTTTCCTGCTTCTCCTCTATTATATAACATTCAATTATTGACTGGAAATGATTAATATGTTATATTCCTAGTTGAGGGCGTGGATATGTCCATTTTGTAGGAAGGATAACATCACAGCTACAGAGTTGACCGTCTGATAGCCCAGCTCGACTGCCCACCTCTCCTGAAGACCCCTCAGCTTTTTGAGAGTTGGGTGGAGGACATCATCTCTGAAAGAGGGTCCCACAGATGCACCCTAGCAGTTTGAGCACCACTCTTACAAGAAGAGTCAATGCCCTAAAAGTGTGATTTCACCGGGGATTACTCCAGGGTGGTCCTTGTGTTGGCATGCATCTCTGGCTGGCTGTCGTCATCCTTTTAGGTAGATAATAAAGTGTGTGCTGTCAATAACCCCATAAAGAAGTGGAATGTTTATTTAAAATGGCTACTATGAGGTTTTCAGGAAGGGAAATCTAACATCCCATGATCTATGCAGCTTATCTGGATACTTCATGCAGTACGGGAAGTCTAAGTGGCCATTTATGGACAGGTAAGAAAGATAGTTAGCTAACAAATGAGAAATGCATATATGAGTGATAATGTAAAAAATGTGGCAAGAAAGAATTAACTCTGATTTCTTGTATCAATCATTATCAGAGTTTTGGTTCATGTCTGGTTTCTTTCCACTTTCCTGCTTCTCCTCTATTATATAACATTCAATTATTGCCTGGAAATGATTAATATGTTATATTCCTAGTTAAGGGCGTGGATATGTCCATTTTGTAGGAAGGATGACATCACAGCTACAGAGTTGACCGTCTGATAGCCCAGCTCGACTGCCCACCTCTCCTGAAGACCCCTCAGCTTTTTGAGAGTTGGGTGGAGGACATCATCTCTGAAAGAGGGTCCCACAGATGCACCCTAGCAGTTTGAGCACCACTCTTACAAGAAGAGTCAATGCCCTAAAAGTGTGATTTCACCGGGGATTACTCCAGGGTGATCCTTGTGTTGGGATGCATCTCTGGCTGGCTGTCGTCATCCTTTTAGGTAGATAATGAAGTGTGTGCTGTCAATAACCCCATAAAGAAGTGGAATATTCAGATGAAATGGCTACTATGAGGTTTTCAGGAAGGGATATCTAACATCCCATGATGTATACAGCTTACCTAAATACTTCATGCATACATGCAGTTTAAGGGACCTTTTCTAGACGGCTAGGGCAGATAGTTAGCTAACAAATCAATGAGAATTGCATATATGAGTGATAATGTAATGATTAAAAGAGGAGAAACCGTGGCAGGAAAGAATTAACTCTGATTTCTTGTATCTATCATTATCAGAGTTTTGGTTCATGTCTGCGTTCTTTCCACTTTCCTGCTTCTCCTCTATTGATATAACATTCAATTATTGACTGGAAATGATTACTATTTTATATTCCTAGTTGAGAGCGTGAATATGTCCATTTTGTAGGAAGGATGACATCACAGCTACAGAGTTGACCGTCTGATAGCCCAGCTCGACTGCCCACCTCTCCTGAAGACCCCTCAGCTTTTTGAGAGTTGGGTGGAGGACATCATCTCTGAAAGAGGGTCCCACAGATGCACCCTAGCAGTTTGAGCACCACTGTTACAAGAAAAGTCAATGCCCTAAAAGCGTGATTTCACCGGGGATTACTCCAGGGTGATCCTTGTGTTGGGATGCATCTCTGGCTGGCTGTCGTCATCCTTTTAGGTAGATAATGAAGTGTGTGCTGTCAATAACCCCATAAAGAAGTGGAATGTTCAGATGAAATGGCTACTATGAGGTTTTCAGGAAGGGATATCTAACATCCCATGATCTATACAGCTTATCTGGATACTTCATGCAGTACGGGAAGTCTAAGTGGCCATTTATGGACAGGTAGGAAAGATAGTTAGCTAACAAATGAGAAATGCATATATAAATGATAATGTAAAATATGTGGCAAGAAAGAATTAACTCTGATTTCTTGTATCAATAATTTTTAGAGTTTTGGTTCATGTCTGGTTTCTTTCCACTTTCCTGCTTCTCCTCTATTATATAACATTCAATTATTGACTGGAAATGATTAATATGTTATATTCCTAGTTGAGGGCGTGGATATGTCCATTTTGTAGGAAGGATAACATCACAGCTACAGAGTTGACCGTCTGATAGCCCAGCTCGACTGCCCACCTCTCCTGAAGACCCCTCAGCTTTTTGAGAGTTGGGTGGAGGACATCATCTCTGAAAGAGGGTCCCACAGATGCACCTTAGCAGTTTGAGCACCACTCTTACAAGAAGAGTCAATGCCCTAAAAGTGTGATTTCACCGGGGATTACTCCAGGGTGGTCCTTGTGTTGGGATGCATCTCTGGCTGGCTGTCGTCATCCTTTTAGGTAGATAATGAAGTGTGTGCTGTCAATAACCCCATAAAGAAGTGGAATGTTCAGATGAAATGGCTACTATGAGGTTTTCAGGAAGGGATATCTAACATCCCATGATCTATGCAGCTTATCTGGATACTTCATGCAGTACGGGAAGTCTAAGTGGCCATTTATGGACAGGTAGGAAAGATAGTTAGCTAACAAATGAGAAATGCATATATGAGTGATAATGTAAAAAATGTGGCAAGAAAGAATTAACTCTGATTTCTTGTATCAATAATTTTTAGAGTTTTGGTTCATGTCTGGTTTCTTTCCACTTTCCTGCTTCTCCTCTATTATATAACATTCAATTATTGCCTGGAAATGATTAATATGTTATATTCCTAGTTGAGGGCGTGGATATGTCCATTTTGTAGAAAGGATGACATTACAGCTACAGATTTGACCGTCTGATAGCCCAGCTCGACTGCCCACCTCTCCTGAAGACCCCTCAGCTTTTTGAGAGTTGGGTGGAGGACATCATCTCTGAAAGAGGGTCCCACTGATGCACCCTAGCAGTTTGAGCACCACTCTTACAAGAAGAGTCAATGCCCTAAAAGCGTGATTTCACCGGGGATTACTCCAGGGTGGTCCTTGTGTTGGGATGCATCTCTGGCTGGCTGCCGTCATCCTTTTAGGTAGATAATGAAGTGTGTGCTGTCAATAACCCCATAAAGAAGCGGAATGTTCAGATGAAATAGCTACTATGAGGTTTTCAGGAAGGGATATCTAACATCCCATGATGTATACAGCTTACCTAAATACTTCATGCAGTACATGCAGTTTAAGGGGCCTTTTCTAGACGGCTAGGACAGATAGTTAGCTAACAAAGCAATGAGAAATGCATATATTAGTGATAATGTAATGATCAAAAGAGGAGAAAATGTGGCAGGAAAAAATTAACTCTGATTTCTTGTATCAATCATTATCAGAGTATTGGTTAATGTCTGCTTTCTTTCCACTTTCCTGCTTCTCCTCTATTGATATAACATTCAATTATTGACTGGAAATGATTAATATGTTATATTCCTAGTTGAGGGCGTGGATATGTCCATTTTGTAGGAAGGATGACATCACAGCTACAGAGTTGACCGTCTGATAGCCCAGCTCGACTGCCCACCTCTCCTGAAGACCCCTCAGCTTTTTGAGAGTTGGGTGGAGGACATCATCTCTGAAAGAGGGTCCCACAGATGCACCCTAGCAGTTTGAGCACCACTCTTACAAGAAGAGTCAATGCCCTAAAAGCGTGATTTTACCGGGGATTACTCCAGGGTGGACCTTGTGTTGGGATGCATCTCTGGCTGGCTGTCGTCATCCTTTTAGGTAGATAATGAAGTGTGTGCTGTCAATAAGGGTCCATTCACACGTCCGTTTTGGTGTTCCGCATCCGTTCCGATTAAAAACGGAACGTTATGCGGATCTATTCATTTTCAATGGAATCCGCAAATAATCGGAGAGCACTCATGGTGCTCTCCGATTCCGTGATTCCGTTCCGTGGGTTCCGTTATTCGGATCCTGGAAAAAAAATATGCCCTGTCCTACTATTTGTCCGATTTTGCGTTCCGTCATCCCATTCTAGTCAATGGATCCGTCAAAAAATCGGATGACATGCTAAAAGCATCCCCATGTCATCCAGATTTTCGGATCCGCAAAAAACAGGAACGTTTATCTGGAAAGGTAAACATACTGACGTGTGAATGCACCCTTACCCCATAAAGAAGTGGAATGTTCAGATGAAATGGCTACTATGAGGTTTTCAGGAAGGGATATCTAACATCCCATGATCTATGCAGCTTATCTGGATACTTCATGCAGTACGGGAAGTCTAAGTGGCCATTTATGGACAGGTAGGAAAGATAGTTAGCTAACAAATGAGAAATGCATATATGAGTGATAATGTAAAAAATGTGGCAAGAAAGAATTAACTCTGATTTCTTGTATCAATCATTATCAGAGTTTTGGTTCATGTCTGGTTTCTTTCCACTTTCCTGCTTCTCCTCTATTATATAACATTCAATTATTGACTGGAAATGATTAATATGTTATATTCCTAGTTGAGGGCGTGGATATGTCCATTTTGTAGGAAGGATAACATCACAGCTACAGAGTTGACCGTCTGATAGCCCAGCTCGACTGCCCACCTCTCCTGAAGACCCCTCAACTTTTTGAGAGTTGGGTGGAGGACATCATCTCTGAAAGAGGGTCCCACAGATGCACCCTAGCAGTTTGAGCACCACTCTTACAAGAAGAGTCAATGCCCTAAAAGTGTGATTTCACCGGGGATTACTCCAGGGTGGTCCTTGTGTTGGCATGCATCTCTGGCTGGCTGTCGTCATCCTTTTAGGTAGATAATAAAGTGTGTGCTGTCAATAACCCCATAAAGAAGTGGAATGTTTATTTAAAATGGCTACTATGAGGTTTTCAGGAAGGGAAATCTAACATCCCATGATCTATGCAGCTTATCTGGATACTTCATGCAGTACGGGAAGTCTAAGTGGCCATTTATGGACAGGTAAGAAAGATAGTTAGCTAACAAATGAGAAATGCATATATGAGTGATAATGTAAAAAATGTGGCAAGAAAGAATTAACTCTGATTTCTTGTATCAATCATTATCAGAGTTTTGGTTCATGTCTGGTTTCTTTCCACTTTCCTGCTTCTCCTCTATTATATAACATTCAATTATTGCCTGGAAATGATTAATATGTTATATTCCTAGTTAAGGGCGTGGATATGTCCATTTTGTAGGAAGGATGACATCACAGCTACAGAGTTGACCGTCTGATAGCCCAGCTCGACTGCCCACCTCTCCTGAAGACCCCTCAGCTTTTTGAGAGTTGGGTGGAGGACATCATCTCTGAAAGAGGGTCCCACAGATGCACCCTAGCAGTTTGAGCACCACTCTTACAAGAAGAGTCAATGCCCTAAAAGCGTGATTTCACCGGGGATTACTCCAGGGTGATCCTTGTGTTGGGATGCATCTCTGGCTGGCTGTCGTCATCCTTTTAGGTAGATAATGAAGTGTGTGCTGTCAATAACCCCATAAAGAAGCGGAATATTCAGATGAAATGGCTACTATGAGGTTTTCAGGAAGGGATATCTAACATCCCATGATGTATACAGCTTACCTAAATACTTCATGCATACATGCAGTTTAAGGGACCTTTTCTAGACGGCTAAGACAGATAGTTAGCTAACAAATCAATGAGAATTGCATATATGAGTGATAATGTAATGATTAAAAGAGGAGAAACCGTGGCAGGAAAGAATTAACTCTGATTTCTTGTATCAATCATTATCAGAGTTTTGGTTCATGTCTGCTTTCTTTCCACTTTCCTGCTTCTCCTCTATTGATATAACATTCAATTATTGACTGGAAATGATTACTATTTTATATTCCTAGTTGAGAGCGTGAATATGTCCATTTTGTAGGAAGGATGACATCACAGCTACAGAGTTGACCGTCTGATAGCCCAGCTCGACTGCCCACCTCTCCTGAAGACCCCTCAGCTTTTTGAGAGTTGGGTGGAGGACATCATCTCTGAAAGAGGGTCCCACAGATGCACCCTAGCAGTTTGAGCACCACTGTTACAAGAAGAGTCAATGCCCTAAAAGCGTGATTTCACCGGGGATTACTCCAGGGTGGTCCTTGTGTTGGGATGCATCTCTGGCTGGCTGTCGTCATCCTTTTAGGTAGATAATGAAGTGTGTGCTGTCAATAACCCCATAAAGAAGTGGAATGTTCAGATGAAATGGCTACTATGAGGTTTTCAGGAAGGGATATCTAACATCCCATGATCTATACAGCTTATCTGGATACTTCATGCAGTACGGGAAGTCTAAGTGGCCATTTATGGACAGGTAGGAAAGATAGTTAGCTAACAAATGAGAAATGCATATATGAGTGATAATGTAAAATATGTGGCAAGAAAGAATTAACTCTGATTTCTTGTATCAATAATTTTTAGAGTTTTGGTTCATGTCTGGTTTCTTTCCACTTTCCTGCTTCTCCTCTATTATATAACATTCAATTATTGCCTGGAAATGATTAATATGTTATATTCCTATGTGAGGGCGTGGATATGTCCATTTTGTAGGAAGGATGACATCACAGCTACAGAGTTGACAGAGGGTCCCACAGATGCACCCTAGCAGTTTGAGCACCACTCTTACAAGAAGAGTCAATGCCCTAAAAGCGTGATTTCACCGGGGATTACTCCAGGGTGGACCTTGTGTTGGGATGCATCTCTGGCTGGCGGTCGTCATCCTTTTAGGTAGATAATGAAGTGTGCGCTGTCAATAAGGGTCCATTCACACGTCCGTTTGGTGTTCCGCATCCGTTCCAATTAAAAACGGAACGTTATGCGGATCTATTCATTTTCAATGGAATCCGCAAATAATCGGAGAGCACTCATGGTGCTCTCCGATTCCGTGATTCCGTTCCGTTCCGTGGGTTCCGTTATTCGGATCCTGGAAAAAAAATATGCCCTGTCCTACTATTTGTCCGATTTTGCGTTCCGTCATCCCATTCTAGTCAATGGATCCGTCAAAAAATCGGATGACATGCTAAAAGCATCCCCATGTCATCCAGATTTTCGGATCCGCAAAAAACAGGAACGTTTATCTGGAAAGGTAAACATACTGACGTGTGAATGCACCCTTACCCCATAAAGAAGTGGAATGTTCAGATGAAATGGCTACTATGAGGTTTTCAGGAAGGGATATCTAACATCCCATGATCTATGCAGCTTATCTGGATACTTCATGCAGTACGGGAAGTCTAAGTGGCCATTTATGGACAGGTAGGAAAGATAGTTAGCTAACAAATGAGAAATGCATATATGAGTGATAATGTAAAAAATGTGGCAAGAAAGAATTAACTCTGATTTCTTGTATCAATCATTATCAGAGTTTTGGTTCATGTCTGGTTTCTTTCCACTTTCCTGCTTCTCCTCTATTATATAACATTCAATTATTGACTGGAAATGATTAATATGTTATATTCCTAGTTGAGGGCGTGGATATGTCCATTTTGTAGGAAGGATGACATCACAGCTACAGAGTTGACCGTCTGATAGCCCAGCTCGACTGCCCACCTCTCCTGAAGACCCCTCAGCTTTTTGAGAGTTGGGTGGAGGACATCATCTCTGAAAGAGGGTCCCACAGATGCACCCTAGCAGTTTGAGCACCACTCTTACAAGAAGAGTCAATGCCCTAAAAGCGTGATTTCACCGGGGATTACTCCAGGGTGGTCCTTGTGTTGGGATGCATCTCTGGCTGGCTGTCGTCATCCTTTTAGGTAGATAATGAAGTGTGTGCTGTCAATAACCCCATAAAGAAGTGGAATGTTCAGATGAAATGGCTACTATGAGGTTTTCAGGAAGGGATATCTAACATCCCATGATCTATGCAGCTTATCTGGATACTTCATGCAGTACGGGAAGTCTAAGTGGCCATTTATGGACAGGTAGGAAAGATAGTTAGCTAACAAATGAGAAATGCATATATGAGTGATAATATAAAAAATGTGGCAAGAAAGAATTAACTCTGATTTCTTGTATCAATCATTATCAGAGTTTTGGTTCATGTCTGGTTTCTTTCCACTTTCCTGCTTCTCCTCTATTATATAACGTTCAATTATTGACTGGAAATGATTAATATGTTATATTCCTAGTTGAGGGCGTGGATATGTCCATTTTGTAGGAAGGATGACATCACAGCTACAGAGTTGACCGTCTGATAGCCCAGCTCGACTGCCCACCTCTCCTGAAGACCCCTCAGCTTTTTGAGAGTTGGGTGGAGGACATCATCTCTGAAAGAGGGTCCCACAGATGCACCCTAGCAGTTTGAGCACCACTCTTACAAGAAGAGTCAATGCCCTAAAAGTGTGATTTCACCGGGGATTACTCCAGGGTGATCCTTGTGTTGGGATGCATCTCTGGCTGGCTGTCGTCATCCTTTTAGGTAGATAATGAAGTGTGTGCTGTCAATAACCCCATAAAGAAGCGGAATGTTCAGATGAAATGGCTACTATGAGGTTTTCAGGAAGGGATATCTAACATCCCATGATCTATGCAGCTTATCTGGATACTTCATGCAGTACATGCAGTTTAAGGGGCCTTTTCTAGACGGCTTGGACAGATAGTTAGCTAACAAAGCAATGAGAAATGCATATATTAGTGATAATGTAATGATCAAAAGAGGAGAAAATGTGGCAGGAAAAAATTAACTCTGATTTCTTGTATCAATCATTATCAGAGTTTTGGTTAATGTCTGCTTTCTTTCCACTTTCCTGCTTCTCCTCTATTGATATAACATTCAATTATTGACTCGAAATGATTAATATGTTATATTCCTAGTTGAGGGCGTGGATATGTCCATTTTGTAGGAAGGATGACATCACAGCTACAGAGTTGACCGTCTGATAGCCCAGCTCGACTGCCCACCTCTCCTGAAGACCCCTCAGCTTTTTGAGAGTTGGGTGGAGGACATCATCTCTGAAAGAGGGTCCCACAGATGCACCCTAGCAGTTTGAGCACCACTCTTACAAGAAGAGTCAATGCCCTAAAAGCGTGATTTCACCGGGGATTACTCCAGGGTGGACCTTGTGTTGGGATGCATCTCTGGCTGGCTGTCGTCATCCTTTTAGGTAGATAATGAAGTGTGTGCTGTCAATAAGGGTCCATTCACACGTCCGTTTTGGTGTTCCGCATCCGTTCCGATTAAAAACGGAACGTTATGCGGATCTATTCATTTTCAATGGAATCCGCAAATAATCGGAGAGCACTCATGGTGCTCTCCGATTCCGTGATTCCGTTCCGTGGGTTCCGTTATTCGGATCCTGGAAAAAAAATATGCCCTGTACTACTATTTGTCCGATTTTGCGTTCCGTCATCCCATTCTAGTCAATGGATCCGTCAAAAAATCGGATGACATGCTAAAAGCATCCCCATGTCATCCAGATTTTCGGATCCGCAAAAAACAGGAACGTTTATCTGGAAAGGTAAACATACTGACGTGTGAATGCACCCTTACCCCATAAAGAAGTGGAAGGTTCAGATGAAATGGCTACTATGAGGTTTTCAGGAAGGGATATCTAACATCCCATGATCTATGCAGCTTATCTGGATACTTCATGCAGTACGGGAAGTCTAAGTGGCCATTTATGGACAGGTAGGAAAGATAGTTAGCTAACAAATGAGAAATGCATATATGAGTGATAATGTAAAAAATGTGGCAAGAAAGAATTAACTCTGATTTCTTGTATCAATCATTATCAGAGTTTTGGTTCATGTCTGGTTTCTTTCCACTTTCCTGCTTCTCCTCTATTATATAACATTCAATTATTGACTGGAAATGATTAATATGTTATATTCCTAGTTGAGGGCGTGGATATGTCCATTTTGTAGGAAGGATAACATCACAGCTACAGAGTTGACCGTCTGATAGCCCAGCTCGACTGCCCACCTCTCCTGAAGACCCCTCAACTTTTTGAGATTTGGGTGGAGGACATCATCTCTGAAAGAGGGTCCCACAGATGCACCCTAGCAGTTTGAGCACCACTCTTACAAGAAGAGTCAATGCCCTAAAAGTGTGATTTCACCGGGGATTACTCCAGGGTGGTCCTTGTGTTGGCATGCATCTCTGGCTGGCTGTCGTCATCCTTTTAGGTAGATAATAAAGTGTGTGCTGTCAATAACCCCATAAAGAAGTGGAATGTTTATTTAAAATGGCTACTATGAGGTTTTCAGGAAGGGAAATCTAACATCCCATGATCTATGCAGCTTATCTGGATACTTCATGCAGTACGGGAAGTCTAAGTGGCCATTTATGGACAGGTAAGAAAGATAGTTAGCTAACAAATGAGAAATGCATATATGAGTGATAATGTAAAAAATGTGGCAAGAAAGAATTAACTCTGATTTCTTGTATCAATCATTATCAGAGTTTTGGTTCATGTCTGGTTTCTTTCCACTTTCCTGCTTCTCCTCTATTATATAACATTCAATTATTGCCTGGAAATGATTAATATGTTATATTCCTAGTTAAGGGCGTGGATATGTCCATTTTGTAGGAAGGATGACATCACAGCTACAGAGTTGACCGTCTGATAGCCCAGCTCGACTGCCCACCTCTCCTGAAGACCCCTCAGCTTTTTGAGAGTTGGGTGGAGGACATCATCTCTGAAAGAGGGTCCCACAGATGCACCCTAGCAGTTTGAGCACCACTCTTACAAGAAGAGTCAATGCCCTAAAAGCGTGATTTCACCGGGGATTACTCCAGGGTGATCCTTGTGTTGGGATGCATCTCTGGCTGGCTGTCGTCATCCTTTTAGGTAGATAATGAAGTGTGTGCTGTCAATAACCCCATAAAGAAGCGGAATATTCAGATGAAATGGCTACTATGAGGTTTTCAGGAAGGGATATCTAACATCCCATGATGTATACAGCTTACCTAAATACTTCATGCATACATGCAGTTTAAGGGACCTTTTCTAGACGGCTAAGACAGATAGTTAGCTAACAAATCAATGAGAATTGCATATATGAGTGATAATGTAATGATTAAAAGAGGAGAAACCGTGGCAGGAAAGAATTAACTCTGATTTCTTGTATCAATCATTATCAGAGTTTTGGTTCATGTCTGCTTTCTTTCCACTTTCCTGCTTCTCCTCTATTGATATAACATTCAATTATTGACTGGAAATGATTACTATTTTATATTCCTAGTTGAGAGCGTGAATATGTCCATTTTGTAGGAAGGATGACATCACAGCTACAGAGTTGACCGTCTGATAGCCCAGCTCGACTGCCCACCTCTCCTGAAGACCCCTCAGCTTTTTGAGAGTTGGGTGGAGGACATCATCTCTGAAAGAGGGTCCCACAGATGCACCCTAGCAGTTTGAGCACCACTGTTACAAGAAGAGTCAATGCCCTAAAAGCGTGATTTCACCGGGGATTACTCCAGGGTGGTCCTTGTGTTGGGATGCATCTCTGGCTGGCTGTCGTCATCCTTTTAGGTAGATAATGAAGTGTGTGCTGTCAATAACCCCATAAAGAAGTGGAATGTTCAGATGAAATGGCTACTATGAGGTTTTCAGGAAGGGATATCTAACATCCCATGATCTATACAGCTTATCTGGATACTTCATGCAGTACGGGAAGTCTAAGTGGCCATTTATGGACAGGTAGGAAAGATAGTTAGCTAACAAATGAGAAATGCATATATGAGTGATAATGTAAAATATGTGGCAAGAAAGAATTAACTCTGATTTCTTGTATCAATAATTTTTAGAGTTTTGGTTCATGTCTGGTTTCTTTCCACTTTCCTGCTTCTCCTCTATTATATAACATTCAATTATTGCCTGGAAATGATTAATATGTTATATTCCTATGTGAGGGCGTGGATATGTCCATTTTGTAGGAAGGATGACATCACAGCTACAGAGTTGACAGAGGGTCCCACAGATGCACCCTAGCAGTTTGAGCACCACTCTTACAAGAAGAGTCAATGCCCTAAAAGCGTGATTTCACCGGGGATTACTCCAGGGTGGACCTTGTGTTGGGATGCATCTCTGGCTGGCGGTCGTCATCCTTTTAGGTAGATAATGAAGTGTGCGCTGTCAATAAGGGTCCATTCACACGTCCGTTTGGTGTTCCGCATCCGTTCCGATTAAAAACGGAACGTTATGCGGATCTATTCATTTTTAATGGAATCCGCAAATAATCGGAGAGCACTCATGGTGCTCTCCGATTCCGTGATTCCGTTCCGTGGGTTCCGTTATTCGGATCCTGGAAAAAAAAATATGCCCTGTCCTACTATTTGTCCGATTTTGCGTTCCGTCATCCCATTCTAGTCAATGGATCCGTAAAAAAATCGGATGACATGCTAAAAGCATCCCTATGTCATCCAGATTTTCGGATCCGCAAAAAACAGGAACGTTTATCTGGAAAGGTAAACATACTGACGTGTGAATGCACCCTTACCCCATAAAGAAGTGGAATGTTCAGATGAAATGGCTACTATGAGGTTTTCAGGAAGGGATATCTAACATCCCATGATCTATGCAGCTTATCTGGATACTTCATGCAGTACGGGAAGTCTAAGTGGCCATTTATGGACAGGTAGGAAAGATAGTTAGCTAACAAATGAGAAATGCATATATGAGTGATAATGTAAAAAATGTGGCAAGAAAGAATTAACTCTGATTTCTTGTATCAATCATTATCAGAGTTTTGGTTCATGTCTGGTTTCTTTCCACTTTCCTGCTTCTCCTCTATTATATAACATTCAATTATTGACTGGAAATGATTAATATGTTATATTCCTAGTTGAGGGCGTGGATATGTCCATTTTGTAGGAAGGATAACATCACAGCTACAGAGTTGACCGTCTGATAGCCCAGCTCGACTGCCCACCTCTCCTGAAGACCCCTCAGCTTTTTGAGAGTTGGGTGGAGGACATCATCTCTGAAAGAGGGTCCCACTGATGCACCCTAGCAGTTTGAGCACCACTCTTACAAGAAGAGTCAATGCCCTAAAAGCGTGATTTCACCGGGGATTACTCCAGGGTGGTCCTTGTGTTTGGATGCATCTCTGGCTGGCTGCCGTCATCCTTTTAGGTAGATAATGAAGTGTGTGCTGTCAATAACCCCATAAAGAAGCGGAATGTTCAGATGAAATGGCTACTATGAGGTTTTCAGGAAGGGATATCTAACATCCCATGATGTATACAGCTTACCTAAATACTTCATGCAGTACATGCAGTTTAAGGGGCCTTTTCTAGACGGCTTGGACAGATAGTTAGCTAACAAAGCAATGAGAAATGCATATATTAGTGATAATGTAATGATCAAAAGAGGAGAAAATGTGGCAGGAAAAAATTAACTCTGATTTCTTGTATCAATCATTATCAGAGTTTTGGTTAATGTCTGCTTTCTTTCCACTTTCCTGCTTCTCCTCTATTGATATAACATTCAATTATTGACTCGAAATGATTAATATGTTATATTCCTAGTTGAGGGCGTGGATATGTCCATTTTGTAGGAAGGATGACATCACAGCTACAGAGTTGACCGTCTGATAGCCCAGCTCGACTGCCCACCTCTCCTGAAGACCCCTCAGCTTTTTGAGAGTTGGGTGGAGGACATCATCTCTGAAAGAGGGTCCCACAGATGCACCCTAGCAGTTTGAGCACCACTCTTACA
Source organism: Bufo bufo (assembly GCF_905171765.1). NCBI lineage: Eukaryota > Metazoa > Chordata > Amphibia > Anura > Bufonidae > Bufo > Bufo bufo. The sequence goes on from NC_053394.1 coordinate 402,276,550, forward strand.
AGAAGAGTCAATGCCCTAAAAGCGTGATTTCACCGGGGATTACTCCAGGGTGGTCCTTGTGTTTGGATGCATCTCTGGCTGGCTGCCGTCATCCTTTTAGGTAGATAATGAAGTGTGTGCTGTCAATAACCCCATAAAGAAGCGGAATGTTCAGATGAAATGGCTACTATGAGGTTTTCAGGAAGGGATATCTAACATCCCATGATGTATACAGCTTACCTAAATACTTCATGCAGTACATGCAGTTTAAGGGGCCTTTTCTAGACGGCTTGGACAGATAGTTAGCTAACAAAGCAATGAGAAATGCATATATTAGTGATAATGTAATGATCAAAAGAGGAGAAAATGTGGCAGGAAAAAATTAACTCTGATTTCTTGTATCAATCATTATCAGAGTTTTGGTTAATGTCTGCTTTCTTTCCACTTTCCTGCTTCTCCTCTATTGATATAACATTCAATTATTGACTCGAAATGATTAATATGTTATATTCCTAGTTGAGGGCGTGGATATGTCCATTTTGTAGGAAGGATGACATCACAGCTACAGAGTTGACCGTCTGATAGCCCAGCTCGACTGCCCACCTCTCCTGAAGACCCCTCAGCTTTTTGAGAGTTGGGTGGAGGACATCATCTCTGAAAGAGGGTCCCACAGATGCACCCTAGCAGTTTGAGCACCACTCTTACAAGAAGAGTCAATGCCCTAAAAGCGTGATTTCACCGGGGATTACTCCAGGGTGGACCTTGTGTTGGGATGCATCTCTGGCTGGCTGTCGTCATCCTTTTAGGTAGATAATGAAGTGTGTGCTGTCAATAAGGGTCCATTCACACGTCCGTTTTGGTGTTCCGCATCCGTTCCGATTAAAAACGGAACGTTATGCGGATCTATTCATTTTCAATGGAATCCGCAAATAATCGGAGAGCACTCATGGTGCTCTCCGATTCCGTGATTCCGTTCCGTGGGTTCCGTTATTCGGATCCTGGAAAAAAAATATGCCCTGTCCTACTATTTGTCCGATTTTGCGTTCCGTCATCCCATTCTAGTCAATGGATCCGTCAAAAAATCGGATGACATGCTAAAAGCATCCCCATGTCATCCAGATTTTCGGATCCGCAAAAAACAGGAACGTTTATCTGGAAAGGTAAACATACTGACGTGTGAATGCACCCTTACCCCATAAAGAAGTGGAATGTTCAGATGAAATGGCTACTATGAGGTTTTCAGGAAGGGATATCTAACATCCCATGATCTATGCAGCTTATCTGGATACTTCATGCAGTACGGGAAGTCTAAGTGGCCATTTATGGACAGGTAGGAAAGATAGTTAGCTAACAAATGAGAAATGCATATATGAGTGATAATGTAAAAAATGTGGCAAGAAAGAATTAACTCTGATTTCTTGTATCAATCATTATCAGAGTTTTGGTTCATGTCTGGTTTCTTTCCACTTTCCTGCTTCTCCTCTATTATATAACATTCAATTATTGACTGGAAATGATTAATATGTTATATTCCTAGTTGAGGGCGTGGATATGTCCATTTTGTAGGAAGGATAACATCACAGCTACAGAGTTGACCGTCTGATAGCCCAGCTCGACTGCCCACCTCTCCTGAAGACCCCTCAACTTTTTGAGAGTTGGGTGGAGGACATCATCTCTGAAAGAGGGTCCCACAGATGCACCCTAGCAGTTTGAGCACCACTCTTACAAGAAGAGTCAATGCCCTAAAAGTGTGATTTCACCGGGGATTACTCCAGGGTGGTCCTTGTGTTGGCATGCATCTCTGGCTGGCTGTCGTCATCCTTTTAGGTAGATAATAAAGTGTGTGCTGTCAATAACCCCATAAAGAAGTGGAATGTTTATTTAAAATGGCTACTATGAGGTTTTCAGGAAGGGAAATCTAACATCCCATGATCTATGCAGCTTATCTGGATACTTCATGCAGTACGGGAAGTCTAAGTGGCCATTTATGGACAGGTAAGAAAGATAGTTAGCTAACAAATGAGAAATGCATATATGAGTGATAATGTAAAAAATGTGGCAAGAAAGAATTAACTCTGATTTCTTGTATCAATCATTATCAGAGTTTTGGTTCATGTCTGGTTTCTTTCCACTTTCCTGCTTCTCCTCTATTATATAACATTCAATTATTGCCTGGAAATGATTAATATGTTATATTCCTAGTTAAGGGCGTGGATATGTCCATTTTGTAGGAAGGATGACATCACAGCTACAGAGTTGACCGTCTGATAGCCCAGCTCGACTGCCCACCTCTCCTGAAGACCCCTCAGCTTTTTGAGAGTTGGGTGGAGGACATCATCTCTGAAAGAGGGTCCCACAGATGCACCCTAGCAGTTTGAGCACCACTCTTACAAGAAGAGTCAATGCCCTAAAAGCGTGATTTCACCGGGGATTACTCCAGGGTGATCCTTGTGTTGGGATGCATCTCTGGCTGGCTGTCGTCATCCTTTTAGGTAGATAATGAAGTGTGTGCTGTCAATAACCCCATAAAGAAGTGGAATATTCAGATGAAATGGCTACTATGAGGTTTTCAGGAAGGGATATCTAACATCCCATGATGTATACAGCTTACCTAAATACTTCATGCATACATGCAGTTTAAGGGACCTTTTCTAGACGGCTAAGACAGATAGTTAGCTAACAAATCAATGAGAATTGCATATATGAGTGATAATGTAATGATTAAAAGAGGAGAAACCGTGGCAGGAAAGAATTAACTCTGATTTCTTGTATCAATCATTATCAGAGTTTTGGTTCATGTCTGCTTTCTTTCCACTTTCCTGCTTCTCCTCTATTGATATAACATTCAATTATTGACTGGAAATGATTACTATTTTATATTCCTAGTTGAGAGCGTGAATATGTCCATTTTGTAGGAAGGATGACATCACAGCTACAGAGTTGACCGTCTGATAGCCCAGCTCGACTGCCCACCTCTCCTGAAGACCCCTCAGCTTTTTGAGAGTTGGGTGGAGGACATCATCTCTGAAAGAGGGTCCCACAGATGCACCCTAGCAGTTTGAGCACCACTGTTACAAGAAGAGTCAATGCCCTAAAAGCGTGATTTCACCGGGGATTACTCCAGGGTGGTCCTTGTGTTGGGATGCATCTCTGGCTGGCTGTCGTCATCCTTTTAGGTAGATAATGAAGTGTGTGCTGTCAATAACCCCATAAAGAAGTGGAATGTTCAGATGAAATGGCTACTATGAGGTTTTCAGGAAGGGATATCTAACATCCCATGATCTATACAGCTTATCTGGATACTTCATGCAGTACGGGAAGTCTAAGTGGCCATTTATGGACAGGTAGGAAAGATAGTTAGCTAACAAATGAGAAATGCATATATGAGTGATAATGTAAAATATGTGGCAAGAAAGAATTAACTCTGATTTCTTGTATCAATAATTTTTAGAGTTTTGGTTCATGTCTGGTTTCTTTCCACTTTCCTGCTTCTCCTCTATTATATAACATTCAATTATTGCCTGGAAATGATTAATATGTTATATTCCTATGTGAGGGCGTGGATATGTCCATTTTGTAGGAAGGATGACATCACAGCTACAGAGTTGACAGAGGGTCCCACAGATGCACCCTAGCAGTTTGAGCACCACTCTTACAAGAAGAGTCAATGCCCTAAAAGCGTGATTTCACCGGGGATTACTCCAGGGTGGACCTTGTGTTGGGATGCATCTCTGGCTGGCGGTCGTCATCCTTTTAGGTAGATAATGAAGTGTGCGCTGTCAATAAGGGTCCATTCACACGTCCGTTTGGTGTTCCGCATCCGTTCCAATTAAAAACGGAACGTTATGCGGATCTATTCATTTTCAATGGAATCCGCAAATAATCGGAGAGCACTCATGGTGCTCTCCGATTCCGTGATTCCGTTCCGTTCCGTGGGTTCCGTTATTCGGATCCTGGAAAAAAAAATATGCCCTGTCCTACTATTTGTCCGATTTTGCGTTCCGTCATCCCATTCTAGTCAATGGATCCGTCAAAAAATCGGATGACATGCTAAAAGCATCCCCATGTCATCCAGATTTTCGGATCCGCAAAAAACAGGAACGTTTATCTGGAAAGGTAAACATACTGACGTGTGAATGCACCCTTACCCCATAAAGAAGTGGAATGTTCAGATGAAATGGCTACTATGAGGTTTTCAGGAAGGGATATCTAACATCCCATGATCTATGCAGCTTATCTGGATACTTCATGCAGTACGGGAAGTCTAAGTGGCCATTTATGGACAGGTAGGAAAGATAGTTAGCTAACAAATGAGAAATGCATATATGAGTGATAATGTAAAAAATGTGGCAAGAAAGAATTAACTCTGATTTCTTGTATCAATCATTATCAGAGTTTTGGTTCATGTCTGGTTTCTTTCCACTTTCCTGCTTCTCCTCTATTATATAACATTCAATTATTGACTGGAAATGATTAATATGTTATATTCCTAGTTGAGGGCGTGGATATGTCCATTTTGTAGGAAGGATGACATCACAGCTACAGAGTTGACCGTCTGATAGCCCAGCTCGACTGCCCACCTCTCCTGAAGACCCCTCAGCTTTTTGAGAGTTGGGTGGAGGACATCATCTCTGAAAGAGGGTCCCACAGATGCACCCTAGCAGTTTGAGCACCACTCTTACAAGAAGAGTCAATGCCCTAAAAGCGTGATTTCACCGGGGATTACTCCAGGGTGGTCCTTGTGTTGGGATGCATCTCTGGCTGGCTGTCGTCATCCTTTTAGGTAGATAATGAAGTGTGTGCTGTCAATAACCCCATAAAGAAGTGGAATGTTCAGATGAAATGGCTACTATGAGGTTTTCAGGAAGGGATATCTAACATCCCATGATCTATGCAGCTTATCTGGATACTTCATGCAGTACGGGAAGTCTAAGTGGCCATTTATGGACAGGTAGGAAAGATAGTTAGCTAACAAATGAGAAATGCATATATGAGTGATAATATAAAAAATGTGGCAAGAAAGAATTAACTCTGATTTCTTGTATCAATCATTATCAGAGTTTTGGTTCATGTCTGGTTTCTTTCCACTTTCCTGCTTCTCCTCTATTATATAACATTCAATTATTGACTGGAAATGATTAATATGTTATATTCCTAGTTGAGGGCGTGGATATGTCCATTTTGTAGGAAGGATGACATCACAGCTACAGAGTTGACCGTCTGATAGCCCAGCTCGACTGCCCACCTCTCCTGAAGACCCCTCAGCTTTTTGAGAGTTGGGTGGAGGACATCATCTCTGAAAGAGGGTCCCACAGATGCACCCTAGCAGTTTGAGCACCACTCTTACAAGAAGAGTCAATGCCCTAAAAGTGTGATTTCACCGGGGATTACTCCAGGGTGATCCTTGTGTTGGGATGCATCTCTGGCTGGCTGTCGTCATCCTTTTAGGTAGATAATGAAGTGTGTGCTGTCAATAACCCCATAAAGAAGCGGAATGTTCAGATGAAATGGCTACTATGAGGTTTTCAGGAAGGGATATCTAACATCCCATGAAGTATACAGCTTACCTAAATACTTCATGCATACATGCAGTTTAAGGGGCCTTTTCTAGACGGCTAGGACAGATAGTTAGCTAACAAATCAATGAGAAATGCATATATGAGTGATAATGTAATGATCAAAAGAGGAGAAACCGTGACAGGAAAGAATTAACTCTGATTTCTTGTATCAATCATTATCAGAGTTTTTGTTCATGTCTGCTTTCTTTCCACTTTCCTGCTTCTCCTCTATTGATATAACATTCAATTATTGACTGGAAATGATTAATATGTTATATTCCTAGTTGAGGGCGTGGATATGTCCATTTTGTAGGAAGGATGACATCACAGCTACAGAGTTGACCGTCTGATAGCCCAGCTCGACTGCCCACCTCTCCTGAAGACCCCTCAGCTTTTTGAGAGGTGGGTGGAGGACATCATCTCTGAAAGAGGGTCCCACAGATGCACCCTAGCAGTTTGAGCACCACTCTTACAAGAAGAGTCAATGCCCTAAAAGTGTGATTTCACCGGGGATTACTCCAGGGTGGTCCTTGTGTTGGGATGCATCTCTGGCTGGCTGTCGTCATCCTTTTAGGTAGATAATGAAGTGTGTGCTGTCAATAACCCCATAAAGAAGTGGAATGTTCAGATGAAATGGCTACTATGAGGTTTTCAGGAAGGGATATCTAACATCCCATGATCTATGCAGCTTATCTGGATACTTCATGCAGTACATGCAGTTTAAGGGGCCTTTTCTAGACGGCTTGGACAGATAGTTAGCTAACAAAGCAATGAGAAATGCATATATTAGTGATAATGTAATGATCAAAAGAGGAGAAAATGTGGCAGGAAAAAATTAACTCTGATTTCTTGTATCAATCATTATCAGAGTTTTGGTTAATGTCTGCTTTCTTTCCACTTTCCTGCTTCTCCTCTATTGATATAACATTCAATTATTGACTCGAAATGATTAATATGTTATATTCCTAGTTGAGGGCGTGGATATGTCCATTTTGTAGGAAGGATGACATCACAGCTACAGAGTTGACCGTCTGATAGCCCAGCTCGACTGCCCACCTCTCCTGAAGACCCCTCAGCTTTTTGAGAGTTGGGTGGAGGACATCATCTCTGAAAGAGGGTCCCACAGATGCACCCTAGCAGTTTGAGCACCACTCTTACAAGAAGAGTCAATGCCCTAAAAGCGTGATTTCACCTGGGATTACTCCAGGGTGGACCTTGTGTTGGGATGCATCTCTGGCTGGCTGTCGTCATCCTTTTAGGTAGATAATGAAGTGTGTGCTGTCAATAAGGGTCCATTCACACGTCCGTTTTGGTGTTCCGCATCCGTTCCGATTAAAAACGGAACGTTATGCGGATCTATTCATTTTCAATGGAATCCGCAAATAATCGGAGAGCACTCATGGTGCTCTCCGATTCCGTGATTCCGTTCCGTGGGTTCCGTTATTCGGATCCTGGAAAAAAAATATGCCCTGTACTACTATTTGTCCGATTTTGCGTTCCGTCATCCCATTCTAGTCAATGGATCCGTCAAAAAATCGGATGACATGCTAAAAGCATCCCCATGTCATCCAGATTTTCGGATCCGCAAAAAACAGGAACGTTTATCTGGAAAGGTAAACATACTGACGTGTGAATGCACCCTTACCCCATAAAGAAGTGGAATGTTCAGATGAAATGGCTACTATGAGGTTTTCAGGAAGGGATATCTAACATCCCATGATCTATGCAGCTTATCTGGATACTTCATGCAGTACGGGAAGTCTAAGTGGCCATTTATGGACAGGTAGGAAAGATAGTTAGCTAACAAATGAGAAATGCATATATGAGTGATAATGTAAAAAATGTGGCAAGAAAGAATTAACTCTGATTTCTTGTATCAATCATTATCAGAGTTTTGGTTCATGTCTGGTTTCTTTCCACTTTCCTGCTTCTCCTCTATTATATAACATTCAATTATTGACTGGAAATGATTAATATGTTATATTCCTAGTTGAGGGCGTGGATATGTCCATTTTGTAGGAAGGATAACATCACAGCTACAGAGTTGACCGTCTGATAGCCCAGCTCGACTGCCCACCTCTCCTGAAGACCCCTCAACTTTTTGAGAGTTGGGTGGAGGACATCATCTCTGAAAGAGGGTCCCACAGATGCACCCTAGCAGTTTGAGCACCACTCTTACAAGAAGAGTCAATGCCCTAAAAGTGTGATTTCACCGGGGATTACTCCAGGGTGGTCCTTGTGTTGGCATGCATCTCTGGCTGGCTGTCGTCATCCTTTTAGGTAGATAATAAAGTGTGTGCTGTCAATAACCCCATAAAGAAGTGGAATGTTTATTTAAAATGGCTACTATGAGGTTTTCAGGAAGGGAAATCTAACATCCCATGATCTATGCAGCTTATCTGGATACTTCATGCAGTACGGGAAGTCTAAGTGGCCATTTATGGACAGGTAAGAAAGATAGTTAGCTAACAAATGAGAAATGCATATATGAGTGATAATGTAAAAAATGTGGCAAGAAAGAATTAACTCTGATTTCTTGTATCAATCATTATCAGAGTTTTGGTTCATGTCTGGTTTCTTTCCACTTTCCTGCTTCTCCTCTATTATATAACATTCAATTATTGCCTGGAAATGATTAATATGTTATATTCCTAGTTAAGGGCGTGGATATGTCCATTTTGTAGGAAGGATGACATCACAGCTACAGAGTTGACCGTCTGATAGCCCAGCTCGACTGCCCACCTCTCCTGAAGACCCCTCTGCTTTTTGAGAGTTGGGTGGAGGACATCATCTCTGAAAGAGGGTCCCACAGATGCACCCTAGCAGTTTGAGCACCACTCTTACAAGAAGAGTCAATGCCCTAAAAGCGTGATTTCACCGGGGATTACTCCAGGGTGATCCTTGTGTTGGGATGCATCTCTGGCTGGCTGTCGTCATCCTTTTAGGTAGATAATGAAGTGTGTGCTGTCAATAACCCCATAAAGAAGCGGAATATTCAGATGAAATGGCTACTATGAGGTTTTCAGGAAGGGATATCTAACATCCCATGATGTATACAGCTTACCTAAATACTTCATGCATACATGCAGTTTAAGGGACCTTTTCTAGACGGCTAAGACAGATAGTTAGCTAACAAATCAATGAGAATTGCATATATGAGTGATAATGTAATGATTAAAAGAGGAGAAACCGTGGCAGGAAAGAATTAACTCTGATTTCTTGTATCAATCATTATCAGAGTTTTGGTTCATGTCTGCTTTCTTTCCACTTTCCTGCTTCTCCTCTATTGATATAACATTCAATTATTGACTGGAAATGATTACTATTTTATATTCCTAGTTGAGAGCGTGAATATGTCCATTTTGTAGGAAGGATGACATCACAGCTACAGAGTTGACCGTCTGATAGCCCAGCTCGACTGCCCACCTCTCCTGAAGACCCCTCAGCTTTTTGAGAGTTGGGTGGAGGACATCATCTCTGAAAGAGGGTCCCACAGATGCACCCTAGCAGTTTGAGCACCACTGTTACAAGAAGAGTCAATGCCCTAAAAGCGTGATTTCACCGGGGATTACTCCAGGGTGGTCCTTGTGTTGGGATGCATCTCTGGCTGGCTGTCGTCATCCTTTTAGGTAGATAATGAAGTGTGTGCTGTCAATAACCCCATAAAGAAGTGGAATGTTCAGATGAAATGGCTACTATGAGGTTTTCAGGAAGGGATATCTAACATCCCATGATCTATACAGCTTATCTGGATACTTCATGCAGTACGGGAAGTCTAAGTGGCCATTTATGGACAGGTAGGAAAGATAGTTAGCTAACAAATGAGAAATGCATATATGAGTGATAATGTAAAATATGTGGCAAGAAAGAATTAACTCTGATTTCTTGTATCAATAATTTTTAGAGTTTTGGTTCATGTCTGGTTTCTTTCCACTTTCCTGCTTCTCCTCTATTATATAACATTCAATTATTGCCTGGAAATGATTAATATGTTATATTCCTATGTGAGGGCGTGGATATGTCCATTTTGTAGGAAGGATGACATCACAGCTACAGAGTTGACAGAGGGTCCCACAGATGCACCCTAGCAGTTTGAGCACCACTCTTACAAGAAGAGTCAATGCCCTAAAAGCGTGATTTCACCGGGGATTACTCCAGGGTGGACCTTGTGTTGGGATGCATCTCTGGCTGGCGGTCGTCATCCTTTTAGGTAGATAATGAAGTGTGCGCTGTCAATAAGGGTCCATTCACACGTCCGTTTGGTGTTCCGCATCCGTTCCGATTAAAAACGGAACGTTATGCGGATCTATTCATTTTTAATGGAATCCGCAAATAATCGGAGAGCACTCATGGTGCTCTCCGATTCCGTGATTCCGTTCCGTGGGTTCCGTTATTCGGATCCTGGAAAAAAAATATGCCCTGTCCTACTATTTGTCCGATTTTGCGTTCCGTCATCCCATTCTAGTCAATGGATCCGTGAAAAAATCGGATGACATGCTAAAAGCATCCCTATGTCATCCAGATTTTCGGATCCGCAAAAAACAGGAACGTTTATCTGGAAAGGTAAACATACTGACGTGTGAATGCACCCTTACCCCATAAAGAAGTGGAATGTTCAGATGAAATGGCTACTATGAGGTTTTCAGGAAGGGATATCTAACATCCCATGATCTATGCAGCTTATCTGGATACTTCATGCAGTACGGGAAGTCTAAGTGGCCATTTATGGACAGGTAGGAAAGATAGTTAGCTAACAAATGAGAAATGCATATATGAGTGATAATGTAAAAAATGTGGCAAGAAAGAATTAACTCTGATTTCTTGTATCAATCATTATCAGAGTTTTGGTTCATGTCTGGTTTCTTTCCACTTTCCTGCTTCTCCTCTATTATATAACATTCAATTATTGACTGGAAATGATTAATATGTTATATTCCTAGTTGAGGGCGTGGATATGTCCATTTTGTAGGAAGGATAACATCACAGCTACAGAGTTGACCGTCTGATAGCCCAGCTCGACTGCCCACCTCTCCTGAAGACCCCTCAGCTTTTTGAGAGTTGGGTGGAGGACATCATCTCTGAAAGAGGGTCCCACAGATGCACCCTAGCAGTTTGAGCACCACTCTTACAAGAAGAGTCAATGCCCTAAAAGTGTGATTTCACCGGGGATTACTCCAGGGTGGTCCTTGTGTTGGCATGCATCTCTGGCTGGCTGTCGTCATCCTTTTAGGTAGATAATAAAGTGTGTGCTGTCAATAACCCCATAAAGAAGTGGAATGTTTATTTAAAATGGCTACTATGAGGTTTTCAGGAAGGGAAATCTAACATCCCATGATCTATGCAGCTTATCTGGATACTTCATGCAGTACGGGAAGTCTAAGTGGCCATTTATGGACAGGTAAGAAAGATAGTTAGCTAACAAATGAGAAATGCATATATGAGTGATAATGTAAAAAATGTGGCAAGAAAGAATTAACTCTGATTTCTTGTATCAATCATTATCAGAGTTTTGGTTCATGTCTGGTTTCTTTCCACTTTCCTGCTTCTCCTCTATTATATAACATTCAATTATTGCCTGGAAATGATTAATATGTTATATTCCTAGTTAAGGGCGTGGATATGTCCATTTTGTAGGAAGGATGACATCACAGCTACAGAGTTGACCGTCTGATAGCCCAGCTCGACTGCCCACCTCTCCTGAAGACCCCTCAGCTTTTTGAGAGTTGGGTGGAGGACATCATCTCTGAAAGAGGGTCCCACAGATGCACCCTAGCAGTTTGAGCACCACTCTTACAAGAAGAGTCAATGCCCTAAAAGTGTGATTTCACCGGGGATTACTCCAGGGTGATCCTTGTGTTGGGATGCATCTCTGGCTGGCTGTCGTCATCCTTTTAGGTAGATAATGAAGTGTGTGCTGTCAATAACCCCATAAAGAAGTGGAATATTCAGATGAAATGGCTACTATGAGGTTTTCAGGAAGGGATATCTAACATCCCATGATGTATACAGCTTACCTAAATACTTCATGCATACATGCAGTTTAAGGGACCTTTTCTAGACGGCTAGGGCAGATAGTTAGCTAACAAATCAATGAGAATTGCATATATGAGTGATAATGTAATGATTAAAAGAGGAGAAACCGTGGCAGGAAAGAATTAACTCTGATTTCTTGTATCTATCATTATCAGAGTTTTGGTTCATGTCTGCGTTCTTTCCACTTTCCTGCTTCTCCTCTATTGATATAACATTCAATTATTGACTGGAAATGATTACTATTTTATATTCCTAGTTGAGAGCGTGAATATGTCCATTTTGTAGGAAGGATGACATCACAGCTACAGAGTTGACCGTCTGATAGCCCAGCTCGACTGCCCACCTCTCCTGAAGACCCCTCAGCTTTTTGAGAGTTGGGTGGAGGACATCATCTCTGAAAGAGGGTCCCACAGATGCACCCTAGCAGTTTGAGCACCACTGTTACAAGAAAAGTCAATGCCCTAAAAGCGTGATTTCACCGGGGATTACTCCAGGGTGATCCTTGTGTTGGGAAGCATCTCTGGCTGGCTGTCGTCATCCTTTTAGGTAGATAATGAAGTGTGTGCTGTCAATAACCCCATAAAGAAGTGGAATGTTCAGATGAAATGGCTACTATGAGGTTTTCAGGAAGGGATATCTAACATCCCATGATCTATACAGCTTATCTGGATACTTCATGCAGTACGGGAAGTCTAAGTGGCCATTTATGGACAGGTAGGAAAGATAGTTAGCTAACAAATGAGAAATGCATATATAAATGATAATGTAAAATATGTGGCAAGAAAGAATTAACTCTGATTTCTTGTATCAATAATTTTTAGAGTTTTGGTTCATGTCTGGTTTCTTTCCACTTTCCTGCTTCTCCTCTATTATATAACATTCAATTATTGACTGGAAATGATTAATATGTTATATTCCTAGTTGAGGGCGTGGATATGTCCATTTTGTAGGAAGGATAACATCACAGCTACAGAGTTGACCGTCTGATAGCCCAGCTCGACTGCCCACCTCTCCTGAAGACCCCTCAGCTTTTTGAGAGTTGGGTGGAGGACATCATCTCTGAAAGAGGGTCCCACAGATGCACCTTAGCAGTTTGAGCACCACTCTTACAAGAAGAGTCAATGCCCTAAAAGTGTGATTTCACCGGGGATTACTCCAGGGTGGTCCTTGTGTTGGGATGCATCTCTGGCTGGCTGTCGTCATCCTTTTAGGTAGATAATGAAGTGTGTGCTGTCAATAACCCCATAAAGAAGTGGAATGTTCAGATGAAATGGCTACTATGAGGTTTTCAGGAAGGGATATCTAACATCCCATGATCTATGCAGCTTATCTGGATACTTCATGCAGTACGGGAAGTCTAAGTGGCCATTTATGGACAGGTAGGAAAGATAGTTAGCTAACAAATGAGAAATGCATATATGAGTGATAATGTAAAAAATGTGGCAAGAAAGAATTAACTCTGATTTCTTGTATCAATAATTTTAGAGTTTTGGTTCATGTCTGGTTTCTTTCCACTTTCCTGCTTCTCCTCTATTATATAACATTCAATTATTGCCTGGAAATGATTAATATGTTATATTCCTAGTTGAGGGCGTGGATATGTCCATTTTGTAGAAGGATGACATTACAGCTACAGATTTGACCGTCTGATAGCCCAGCTCGACTGCCCACCTCTCCTGAAGACCCCTCAGCTTTTTGAGAGTTGGGTGGAGGACATCATCTCTGAAAGAGGGTCCCACTGATGCACCCTAGCAGTTGAGCACCACTCTTACAAGAAGAGTCAATGCCCTAAAAGCGTGATTTCACCGGGGATTACTCCAGGGTGATCCTTGTGTTGGGATGCATCTCTGGCTGGCTGTCGTCATCCTTTTAGGTAGATAATGAAGTGTGTGCTGTCAATAACCCCATAAAGAAGCGGAATATTCAGATGAAATGGCTACTATGAGGTTTTCAGGAAGGGATATCTAACATCCCATGATGTATACAGCTTACCTAAATACTTCATGCATACATGCAGTTTAAGGGACCTTTTCTAGACGGCTAAGACAGATAGTTAGCTAACAAATCAATGAGAATTGCATATATGAGTGATAATGTAATGATTAAAAGAGGAGAAACCGTGGCAGGAAAGAATTAACTCTGATTTCTTGTATCAATCATTATCAGAGTTTTGGTTCATGTCTGCTTTCTTTCCACTTTCCTGCTTCTCCTCTATTGATATAACATTCAATTATTGACTGGAAATGATTACTATTTTATATTCCTAGTTGAGAGCGTGAATATGTCCATTTTGTAGGAAGGATGACATCACAGCTACAGAGTTGACCGTCTGATAGCCCAGCTCGACTGCCCACCTCTCCTGAAGACCCCTCAGCTTTTTGAGAGTTGGGTGGAGGACATCATCTCTGAAAGAGGGTCCCACAGATGCACCCTAGCAGTTTGAGCACCACAGTTACAAGAAGAGTCAATGCCCTAAAAGCGTGATTTCACCGGGGATTACTCCAGGGTGGTCCTTGTGTTGGGATGCATCTCTGGCTGGCTGTCGTCATCCTTTTAGGTAGATAATGAAGTGTGTGCTGTCAATAACCCCATAAAGAAGTGGAATGTTCAGATGAAATGGCTACTATGAGGTTTTCAGGAAGGGATATCTAACATCCCATGATCTATACAGCTTATCTGGATACTTCATGCAGTACGGGAAGTCTAAGTGGCCATTTATGGACAGGTAGGAAAGATAGTTAGCTAACAAATGAGAAATGCATATATGAGTGATAATGTAAAATATGTGGCAAGAAAGAATTAACTCTGATTTCTTGTATCAATAATTTTTAGAGTTTTGGTTCATGTCTGGTTTCTTTCCACTTTCCTGCTTCTCCTCTATTATATAACATTCAATTATTGCCTGGAAATGATTAATATGTTATATTCCTATGTGAGGGCGTGGATATGTCCATTTTGTAGGAAGGATGACATCACAGCTACAGAGTTGACAGAGGGTCCCACAGATGCACCCTAGCAGTTTGAGCACCACTCTTACAAGAAGAGTCAATGCCCTAAAAGCGTGATTTCACCGGGGATTACTCCAGGGTGGACCTTGTGTTGGGATGCATCTCTGGCTGGCGGTCGTCATCCTTTTAGGTAGATAATGAAGTGTGCGCTGTCAATAAGGGTCCATTCACACGTCCGTTTGGTGTTCCGCATCCGTTCCGATTAAAAACGGAACGTTATGCGGATCTATTCATTTTTAATGGAATCCGCAAATAATCAGAGAGCACTCATGGTGCTCTCCGATTCTGTGATTCCGTTCCGTGGGTTCCGTTATTCGGATCCTGGAAAAAAAATATGCCCTGTCCTACTATTTGTCCGATTTTGCGTTCCGTCATCCCATTCTAGTCAATGGATCCGTGAAAAAATCGGATGACATGCTAAAAGCATCCCTATGTCATCCAGATTTTCGGATCCGCAAAAAACAGGAACGTTTATCTGGAAAGGTAAACATACTGACGTGTGAATGCACCCTTACCCCATAAAGAAGTGGAATGTTCAGATGAAATGGCTACTATGAGGTTTTCAGGAAGGGATATCTAACATCCCATGATCTATGCAGCTTATCTGGATACTTCATGCAGTACGGGAAGTCTAAGTGGCCATTTATGGACAGGTAGGAAAGATAGTTAGCTAACAAATGAGAAATGCATATATGAGTGATAATGTAAAAAATGTGGCAAGAAAGAATTAACTCTGATTTCTTGTATCAATCATTATCAGAGTTTTGGTTCATGTCTGGTTTCTTTCCACTTTCCTGCTTCTCCTCTATTATATAACATTCAATTATTGACTGGAAATGATTAATATGTTATATTCCTAGTTGAGGGCGTGGATATGTCCATTTTGTAGGAAGGATAACATCACAGCTACAGAGTTGACCGTCTGATAGCCCAGCTCGACTGCCCACCTCTCCTGAAGACCCCTCAGCTTTTTGAGAGTTGGGTGGAGGACATCATCTCTGAAAGAGGGTCCCACAGATGCACCCTAGCAGTTTGAGCACCACTCTTACAAGAAGAGTCAATGCCCTAAAAGTGTGATTTCACCGGGGATTACTCCAGGGTGGTCCTTGTGTTGGCATGCATCTCTGGCTGGCTGTCGTCATCCTTTTAGGTAGATAATAAAGTGTGTGCTGTCAATAACCCCATAAAGAAGTGGAATGTTTATTTAAAATGGCTACTATGAGGTTTTCAGGAAGGGAAATCTAACATCCCATGATCTATGCAGCTTATCTGGATACTTCATGCAGTACGGGAAGTCTAAGTGGCCATTTATGGACAGGTAAGAAAGATAGTTAGCTAACAAATGAGAAATGCATATATGAGTGATAATGTAAAAAATGTGGCAAGAAAGAATTAACTCTGATTTCTTGTATCAATCATTATCAGAGTTTTGGTTCATGTCTGGTTTCTTTCCACTTTCCTGCTTCTCCTCTATTATATAACATTCAATTATTGCCTGGAAATGATTAATATGTTATATTCCTAGTTAAGGGCGTGGATATGTCCATTTTGTAGGAAGGATGACATCACAGCTACAGAGTTGACCGTCTGATAGCCCAGCTCGACTGCCCACCTCTCCTGAAGACCCCTCAGCTTTTTGAGAGTTGGGTGGAGGACATCATCTCTGAAAGAGGGTCCCACAGATGCACCCTAGCAGTTTGAGCACCACTCTTACAAGAAGAGTCAATGCCCTAAAAGTGTGATTTCACCGGGGATTACTCCAGGGTGATCCTTGTGTTGGGATGCATCTCTGGCTGGCTGTCGTCATCCTTTTAGGTAGATAATGAAGTGTGTGCTGTCAATAACCCCATAAAGAAGTGGAATATTCAGATGAAATGGCTACTATGAGGTTTTCAGGAAGGGATATCTAACATCCCATGATGTATACAGCTTACCTAAATACTTCATGCATACATGCAGTTTAAGGGACCTTTTCTAGACGGCTAGGGCAGATAGTTAGCTAACAAATCAATGAGAATTGCATATATGAGTGATAATGTAATGATTAAAAGAGGAGAAACCGTGGCAGGAAAGAATTAACTCTGATTTCTTGTATCTATCATTATCAGAGTTTTGGTTCATGTCTGCGTTCTTTCCACTTTCCTGCTTCTCCTCTATTGATATAACATTCAATTATTGACTGGAAATGATTACTATTTTATATTCCTAGTTGAGAGCGTGAATATGTCCATTTTGTAGGAAGGATGACATCACAGCTACAGAGTTGACCGTCTGATAGCCCAGCTCGACTGCCCACCTCTCCTGAAGACCCCTCAGCTTTTTGAGAGTTGGGTGGAGGACATCATCTCTGAAAGAGGGTCCCACAGATGCACCCTAGCAGTTTGAGCACCACTGTTACAAGAAAAGTCAATGCCCTAAAAGCGTGATTTCACCGGGGATTACTCCAGGGTGATCCTTGTGTTGGGAAGCATCTCTGGCTGGCTGTCGTCATCCTTTTAGGTAGATAATGAAGTGTGTGCTGTCAATAACCCCATAAAGAAGTGGAATGTTCAGATGAAATGGCTACTATGAGGTTTTCAGGAAGGGATATCTAACATCCCATGATCTATACAGCTTATCTGGATACTTCATGCAGTACGGGAAGTCTAAGTGGCCATTTATGGACAGGTAGGAAAGATAGTTAGCTAACAAATGAGAAATGCATATATAAATGATAATGTAAAATATGTGGCAAGAAAGAATTAACTCTGATTTCTTGTATCAATAATTTTTAGAGTTTTGGTTCATGTCTGGTTTCTTTCCACTTTCCTGCTTCTCCTCTATTATATAACATTCAATTATTGACTGGAAATGATTAATATGTTATATTCCTAGTTGAGGGCGTGGATATGTCCATTTTGTAGGAAGGATAACATCACAGCTACAGAGTTGACCGTCTGATAGCCCAGCTCGACTGCCCACCTCTCCTGAAGACCCCTCAGCTTTTTGAGAGTTGGGTGGAGGACATCATCTCTGAAAGAGGGTCCCACAGATGCACCTTAGCAGTTTGAGCACCACTCTTACAAGAAGAGTCAATGCCCTAAAAGTGTGATTTCACCGGGGATTACTCCAGGGTGGTCCTTGTGTTGGGATGCATCTCTGGCTGGCTGTCGTCATCCTTTTAGGTAGATAATGAAGTGTGTGCTGTCAATAACCCCATAAAGAAGTGGAATGTTCAGATGAAATGGCTACTATGAGGTTTTCAGGAAGGGATATCTAACATCCCATGATCTATGCAGCTTATCTGGATACTTCATGCAGTACGGGAAGTCTAAGTGGCCATTTATGGACAGGTAGGAAAGATAGTTAGCTAACAAATGAGAAATGCATATATGAGTGATAATGTAAAAAATGTGGCAAGAAAGAATTAACTCTGATTTCTTGTATCAATAATTTTTAGAGTTTTGGTTCATGTCTGGTTTCTTTCCACTTTCCTGCTTCTCCTCTATTATATAACATTCAATTATTGCCTGGAAATGATTAATATGTTATATTCCTAGTTGAGGGCGTGGATATGTCCATTTTGTAGAAAGGATGACATTACAGCTACAGATTTGACCGTCTGATAGCCCAGCTCGACTGCCCACCTCTCCTGAAGACCCCTCAGCTTTTTGAGAGTTGGGTGGAGGACATCATCTCTGAAAGAGGGTCCCACTGATGCACCCTAGCAGTTGAGCACCACTCTTACAAGAAGAGTCAATGCCCTAAAAGCGTGATTTCACCGGGGATTACTCCAGGGTGGTCCTTGTGTTGGGATGCATCTCTGGCTGGCTGCCGTCATCCTTTTAGGTAGATAATGAAGTGTGTGCTGTCAATAACCCCATAAAGAAGCGGAATGTTCAGATGAAATAGCTACTATGAGGTTTTCAGGAAGGGATATCTAACATCCCATGATGTATACAGCTTACCTAAATACTTCATGCAGTACATGCAGTTTAAGGGGCCTTTTCTAGACGGCTAGGACAGATAGTTAGCTAACAAAGCAATGAGAAATGCATATATTAGTGATAATGTAATGATCAAAAGAGGAGAAAATGTGGCAGGAAAAAATTAACTCTGATTTCTTGTATCAATCATTATCAGAGTATTGGTTAATGTCTGCTTTCTTTCCACTTTCCTGCTTCTCCTCTATTGATATAACATTCAATTATTGACTGGAAATGATTAATATGTTATATTCCTAGTTGAGGGCGTGGATATGTCCATTTTGTAGGAAGGATGACATCACAGCTACAGAGTTGACCGTCTGATAGCCCAGCTCGACTGCCCACCTCTCCTGAAGACCCCTCAGCTTTTTGAGAGTTGGGTGGAGGACATCATCTCTGAAAGAGGGTCCCACAGATGCACCCTAGCAGTTTGAGCACCACTCTTACAAGAAGAGTCAATGCCCTAAAAGCGTGATTTTACCGGGGATTACTCCAGGGTGGACCTTGTGTTGGGATGCATCTCTGGCTGGCTGTCGTCATCCTTTTAGGTAGATAATGAAGTGTGTGCTGTCAATAAGGGTCCATTCACACGTCCGTTTTGGTGTTCCGCATCCGTTCCGATTAAAAACGGAACGTTATGCGGATCTATTCATTTTCAATGGAATCCGCAAATAATCGGAGAGCACTCATGGTGCTCTCCGATTCCGTGATTCCGTTACGTGGGTTCCGTTATTCGGATCCTGGAAAAAAAATATGCCCTGTCCTACTATTTGTCCGATTTTGCGTTCCGTCATCCCATTCTAGTCAATGGATCCGTCAAAAAATCGGATGACATGCTAAAAGCATCCCCATGTCATCCAGATTTTCGGATCCGCAAAAAACAGGAACGTTTATCTGGAAAGGTAAACATACTGACGTGTAAATGCACCCTTACCCCATAAAGAAGTGGAATGTTCAGATGAAATGGCTACTATGAGGTTTTCAGGAAGGGATATCTAACATCCCATGATCTATGCAGCTTATCTGGATACTTCATGCAGTACGGGAAGTCTAAGTGGCCATTTATGGACAGGTAGGAAAGATAGTTAGCTAACAAATGAGAAATGCATATATGAGTGATAATGTAAAAAATGTGGCAAGAAAGAATTAACTCTGATTTCTTGTATCAATCATTATCAGAGTTTTGGTTCATGTCTGGTTTCTTTCCACTTTCCTGCTTCTCCTCTATTATATAACATTCAATTATTGACTGGAAATGATTAATATGTTATATTCCTAGTTGAGGGCGTGGATATGTCCATTTTGTAGGAAGGATAACATCACAGCTACAGAGTTGACCGTCTGATAGCCCAGCTCGACTGCCCACCTCTCCTGAAGACCCCTCAGCTTTTTGAGAGTTGGGTGGAGGACATCATCTCTGAAAGAGGGTCCCACAGATGCACCCTAGCAGTTTGAGCACCACTCTTACAAGAAGAGTCAATGCCCTAAAAGTGTGATTTCACCGGGGATTACTCCAGGGTGATCCTTGTGTTGGGATGCATCTCTGGCTGGCTGTCGTCATCCTTTTAGGTAGATAATGAAGTGTGTGCTGTCAATAACCCCATAAAGAAGTGGAATATTCAGATGAAATGGCTACTATGAGGTTTTCAGGAAGGGATATCTAACATCCCATGATGTATACAGCTTACCTAAATACTTCATGCATACATGCAGTTTAAGGGACCTTTTCTAGACGGCTAGGGCAGATAGTTAGCTAACAAATCAATGAGAATTGCATATATGAGTGATAATGTAATGATTAAAAGAGGAGAAACCGTGGCAGGAAAGAATTAACTCTGATTTCTTGTATCTATCATTATCAGAGTTTTGGTTCATGTCTGCGTTCTTTCCACTTTCCTGCTTCTCCTCTATTGATATAACATTCAATTATTGACTGGAAATGATTACTATTTTATATTCCTAGTTGAGAGCGTGAATATGTCCATTTTGTAGGAAGGATGACATCACAGCTACAGAGTTGACCGTCTGATAGCCCAGCTCGACTGCCCACCTCTCCTGAAGACCCCTCAGCTTTTTGAGAGTTGGGTGGAGGACATCATCTCTGAAAGAGGGTCCCACAGATGCACCCTAGCAGTTTGAGCACCACTCTTACAAGAAGAGTCAATGCCCTAAAAGTGTGATTTCACCGGGGATTACTCCAGGGTGGTCCTTGTGTTGGGATGCATCTCTGGCTGGCTGTCGTCATCCTTTTAGGTAGATAATAAAGTGTGTGCTGTCAATAACCCCATAAAGAAGTGGAATGTTTATTTAAAATGGCTACTATGAGGTTTTCAGGAAGGGAAATCTAACATCCCATGATCTATGCAGCTTATCTGGATACTTCATGCAGTACGGGAAGTCTAAGTGGCCATTTATGGACAGGTAAGAAAGATAGTTAGCTAACAAATGAGAAATGCATATATGAGTGATAATGTAAAAAATGTGGCAAGAAAGAATTAACTCTGATTTCTTGTATCAATCATTATCAGAGTTTTGGTTCATGTCTGGTTTCTTTCCACTTTCCTGCTTCTCCTCTATTATATAACATTCAATTATTGCCTGTAAATGATTAATATGTTATATTCCTAGTTAAGGGCGTGGATATGTCCATTTTGTAGGAAGGATGACATCACAGCTACAGAGTTGACCGCCTGATAGCCCAGCTCGACTGCCCACCTCTCCTGAAGACCCCTCAGCTTTTTGAGAGTTGGGTGGAGGACATCATCTCTGAAAGAGGGTCCCACAGATGCACCCTAGCAGTTTGAGCACCACTCTTACAAGAAGAGTCAATGCCCTAAAAGCGTGATTTCACCGGGGATTACTCCAGGGTGATCCTTGTGTTGGGATGCATCTCTGGCTGGCTGTCGTCATCCTTTTAGGTAGATAATGAAATGTGTGCTTTCAATAACCCCATAAAGAAGCGGAATATTCAGATGAAATGGCTACTATGAGGTTTTCAGGAAGGGATATCTAACATCCCATGATGTATACAGCTTACCTAAATACTTCATGCATACATGCAGTTTAAGGGACCTTTTCTAGACGGCTAGGACAGATAGTTAGCTAACAAATCAATGGGAATTGCGTATATGAGTGATAATGTAATGATTAAAAGAGGAGAAACCGTGGCAGGAAAGAATTAACTCTGATTTCTTGTATCAATCATTATCAGAGTTTTGGTTCATGTCTGCTTTCTTTCCACTTTCCTGCTTCTCCTCTATTGATATAACATTCAATTATTGACTGGAAATGATTACTATTTTATATTCCTAGTTGAGAGCGTGAATATGTCCATTTTGTAGGAAGGATGACATCACAGCTACAGAGTTGACCGTCTGATAGCCCAGCTCGACTGCCCACCTCTCCTGAAGACCCCTCAGCTTTTTGAGAGTTGGGTGGAGGACATCATCTCTGAAAGAGGGTCCCACAGATGCACCCTAGCAGTTTGAGCACCACTGTTACAAGAAGAGTCAATGCCCTAAAAGCGTGATTTCACCGGGGATTACTCCAGGGTGGTCCTTGTGTTGGGATGCATCTCTGGCTGGCTGTCGTCATCCTTTTAGGTAGATAATGAAGTGTGTGCTGTCAATAACCCCATAAAGAAGTGGAATGTTCAGATGAAATGGCTACTATGAGGTTTTCAGGAAGGGATATCTAACATCCCATGATCTATACAGCTTATCTGGATACTTCATGCAGTACGGGAAGTCTAAGTGGCCATTTATGGACAGGTAGGAAAGATAGTTAGCTAACAAATGAGAAATGCATATATGAGTGATAATGTAAAATATGTGGCAAGAAAGAATTAACTCTGATTTCTTGTATCAATAATTTTTAGAGCTTTGGTTCATGTCTGGTTTCTTTCCACTTTCCTGCTTCTCCTCTATTATATAACATTCAATTATTGCCTGGAAATGATTAATATGTTATATTCCTAGTTGAGGGCGTGGATATGTCCATTTTGTAGGAAGGATGACATCACAGCTACAGAGTTGACAGAGGGTCCCACAGATGCACCCTAGCAGTTTGAGCACCACTCTTACAAGAAGAGTCAATGCCCTAAAAGCGTGATTTCACCGGGGATTACTCCAGGGTGGACCTTGTGTTGGGATGCATCTCTGGCCGGCTGTCATCATCCTTTTAGGTAGATAATGAAGTGTGCGCTGTCAATAAGGGTCCATTCACACGTCCGTTTTGGTGTTCCGCATCCGTTCCGATTAAAAACGGAACGTTATGCGGATCTATTCATTTTCAATGGAATCCGCAAATAATCGGAGAGCACTCATGGTGCTCTCCGATTCCGTGATTCCGTTCCGTTGCGTGGGTTCCGTTATTCGGATCCTGGAAAAAAAATATGCCCTGTCCTACTATTTGTCCGATTTTGCGTTCCGTCATCCCATTCTAGTCAATGGATCCGTCAAAAAATCGGATGACATGCTAAAAGCATCCCCATGTCATCCAGATTTTCGGATCCGCAAAAAACAGGAAGGTTTATCTGGAAAGGTAAACATACTGACGTGTGAATGCACCCTTACCCCATAAAGAAGTGGAATGTTCAGATGAAATGGCTACTATGAGGTTTTCAGGAAGGGATATCTAACATCCCAAGATCTATGCAGCTTATCTGGATACTTCATGCAGTACGGGAAGTCTAAGTGGCCATTTATGGACAGGTAGGAAAGATAGTTAGCTAACAAATGAGAAATGCATATATGAGTGATAATGTAAAAAATGTGGCAAGAAAGAATTAACTCTGATTTCTTGTATCAATCATTATCAGAGTTTTGGTTCATGTCTGGTTTCTTTCCACTTTCCTGCTTCTCCTCTATTATATAACATTCAATTATTGACTGGAAATGATTAATATGTTATATTCCTAGTTGAGGGCGTGGATATGTCCATTTTGTAGGAAGGATGACATCACAGCTACAGAGTTGACCGTCTGATAGCCCAGCTCGACTGCCCACCTCTCCTGAAGACCCCTCAGCTTTTTGAGAGTTGGGTGGAGGACATCATCTCTGAAAGAGGGTCCCACAGATGCACCCTAGCAGTTTGAGCACCACTCTTACAAGAAGAGTCAATGCCCTAAAAGCGTGATTTCACCGGGGATTACTCCAGGGTGGTCCTTGTGTTGGGATGCATCTCTGGC
Source organism: Bufo bufo (assembly GCF_905171765.1). Taxonomy (NCBI): domain Eukaryota; kingdom Metazoa; phylum Chordata; class Amphibia; order Anura; family Bufonidae; genus Bufo; species Bufo bufo. The sequence continues at coordinate 402,300,281 of NC_053394.1, forward strand.
TGGCTGTCGTCATCCTTTTAGGTAGATAATGAAGTGTGTGCTGTCAATAACCCCATAAAGAAGTGGAATGTTCAGATGAAATGGCTACTATGAGGTTTTCAGGAAGGGATATCTAACATCCCATTATCTATGCAGCTTATCTGTATACTTCATGCAGTACGGGAAGTCTAAGTGGCCATTTATGGACAGGTAGGAAAGATAGTTAGCTAACAAATGAGAAATGCATATATGAGTGATAATGTAAAAAATGTGGCAAGAAAGAATTAACTCTGATTTCTTGTATCAATCATTATCAGAGTTTTGGTTCATGTCTGGTTTCTTTCCACTTTCCTGCTTCTCCTCTATTATATAACATTCAATTATTGACTGGAAATGATTAATATGTTATATTCCTAGTTGAGGGCGTGGATATGTCCATTTTGTAGGAAGGATGACATCACAGCTACAGAGTTGACCGTCTGATAGCCCAGCTCGACTGCCCACCTCTCCTGAAGACCCCTCAGCTTTTTGAGAGTTGGGTGGAGGACATCATCTCTGAAAGAGGGTCCCACAGATGCACCCTAGCAGTTTGAGCACCACTCTTACAAGAAGAGTCAATGCCCTAAAAGTGTGATTTCACCGGGGATTACTCCAGGGTGATCCTTGTGTTGGGATGCATCTCTGGCTGGCTGTCGTCATCCTTTTAGGTAGATAATGAAGTGTGTGCTGTCAATAACCCCATAAAGAAGCGGAATGTTCAGATGAAATGGCTACTATGAGGTTTTCAGGAAGGGATATCTAACATCCCATGAAGTATACAGCTTACCTAAATACTTCATGCATACATGCAGTTTAAGGGGCCTTTTCTAGACGGCTAGGACAGATAGTTAGCTAACAAATCAATGAGAAATGCATATATGAGTGATAATGTAATGATCAAAAGAGGAGAAACCGTGACAGGAAAGAATTAACTCTGATTTCTTGTATCAATCATTATCAGAGTTTTTGTTCATGTCTGCTTTCTTTCCACTTTCCTGCTTCTCCTCTATTGATATAACATTCAATTATTGACTGGAAATGATTAATATGTTATATTCCTAGTTGAGGGCGTGGATATGTCCATTTTGTAGGAAGGATGACATCACAGCTACAGAGTTGACCGTCTGATAGCCCAGCTCGACTGCCCACCTCTCCTGAAGACCCCTCAGCTTTTTGAGAGGTGGGTGGAGGACATCATCTCTGAAAGAGGGTCCCACAGATGCACCCTAGCAGTTTGAGCACCACTCTTACAAGAAGAGTCAATGCCCTAAAAGTGTGATTTCACCGGGGATTACTCCAGGGTGGTCCTTGTGTTGGGATGCATCTCTGGCTGGCTGTCGTCATCCTTTTAGGTAGATAATGAAGTGTGTGCTGTCAATAACCCCATAAAGAAGTGGAATGTTCAGATGAAATGGCTACTATGAGGTTTTCAGGAAGGGATATCTAACATCCCATGATCTATGCAGCTTATCTGGATACTTCATGCAGTACATGCAGTTTAAGGGGCCTTTTCTAGACGGCTTGGACAGATAGTTAGCTAACAAAGCAATGAGAAATGCATATATTAGTGATAATGTAATGATCAAAAGAGGAGAAAATGTGGCAGGAAAAAATTAACTCTGATTTCTTGTATCAATCATTATCAGAGTTTTGGTTAATGTCTGCTTTCTTTCCACTTTCCTGCTTCTCCTCTATTGATATAACATTCAATTATTGACTCGAAATGATTAATATGTTATATTCCTAGTTGAGGGCGTGGATATGTCCATTTTGTAGGAAGGATGACATCACAGCTACAGAGTTGACCGTCTGATAGCCCAGCTCGACTGCCCACCTCTCCTGAAGACCCCTCAGCTTTTTGAGAGTTGGGTGGAGGACATCATCTCTGAAAGAGGGTCCCACAGATGCACCCTAGCAGTTTGAGCACCACTCTTACAAGAAGAGTCAATGCCCTAAAAGCGTGATTTCACCTGGGATTACTCCAGGGTGGACCTTGTGTTGGGATGCATCTCTGGCTGGCTGTCGTCATCCTTTTAGGTAGATAATGAAGTGTGTGCTGTCAATAAGGGTCCATTCACACGTCCGTTTTGGTGTTCCGCATCCGTTCCGATTAAAAACGGAACGTTATGCGGATCTATTCATTTTCAATGGAATCCGCAAATAATCGGAGAGCACTCATGGTGCTCTCCGATTCCGTGATTCCGTTCCGTGGGTTCCGTTATTCGGATCCTGGAAAAAAAATATGCCCTGTACTACTATTTGTCCGATTTTGCGTTCCGTCATCCCATTCTAGTCAATGGATCCGTCAAAAAATCGGATGACATGCTAAAAGCATCCCCATGTCATCCAGATTTTCGGATCCGCAAAAAACAGGAACGTTTATCTGGAAAGGTAAACATACTGACGTGTGAATGCACCCTTACCCCATAAAGAAGTGGAATGTTCAGATGAAATGGCTACTATGAGGTTTTCAGGAAGGGATATCTAACATCCCATGATCTATGCAGCTTATCTGGATACTTCATGCAGTACGGGAAGTCTAAGTGGCCATTTATGGACAGGTAGGAAAGATAGTTAGCTAACAAATGAGAAATGCATATATGAGTGATAATGTAAAAAATGTGGCAAGAAAGAATTAACTCTGATTTCTTGTATCAATCATTATCAGAGTTTTGGTTCATGTCTGGTTTCTTTCCACTTTCCTGCTTCTCCTCTATTATATAACATTCAATTATTGACTGGAAATGATTAATATGTTATATTCCTAGTTGAGGGCGTGGATATGTCCATTTTGTAGGAAGGATAACATCACAGCTACAGAGTTGACCGTCTGATAGCCCAGCTCGACTGCCCACCTCTCCTGAAGACCCCTCAACTTTTTGAGAGTTGGGTGGAGGACATCATCTCTGAAAGAGGGTCCCACAGATGCACCCTAGCAGTTTGAGCACCACTCTTACAAGAAGAGTCAATGCCCTAAAAGTGTGATTTCACCGGGGATTACTCCAGGGTGGTCCTTGTGTTGGCATGCATCTCTGGCTGGCTGTCGTCATCCTTTTAGGTAGATAATAAAGTGTGTGCTGTCAATAACCCCATAAAGAAGTGGAATGTTTATTTAAAATGGCTACTATGAGGTTTTCAGGAAGGGAAATCTAACATCCCATGATCTATGCAGCTTATCTGGATACTTCATGCAGTACGGGAAGTCTAAGTGGCCATTTATGGACAGGTAAGAAAGATAGTTAGCTAACAAATGAGAAATGCATATATGAGTGATAATGTAAAAAATGTGGCAAGAAAGAATTAACTCTGATTTCTTGTATCAATCATTATCAGAGTTTTGGTTCATGTCTGGTTTCTTTCCACTTTCCTGCTTCTCCTCTATTATATAACATTCAATTATTGCCTGGAAATGATTAATATGTTATATTCCTAGTTAAGGGCGTGGATATGTCCATTTTGTAGGAAGGATGACATCACAGCTACAGAGTTGACCGTCTGATAGCCCAGCTCGACTGCCCACCTCTCCTGAAGACCCCTCAGCTTTTTGAGAGTTGGGTGGAGGACATCATCTCTGAAAGAGGGTCCCACTGATGCACCCTAGCAGTTTGAGCACCACTCTTACAAGAAGAGTCAATGCCCTAAAAGCGTGATTTCACCGGGGATTACTCCAGGGTGGTCCTTGTGTTGGGATGCATCTCTGGCTGGCTGTCGTCATCCTTTTAGGTAGATAATGAAGTGTGTGCTGTCAATAACCCCATAAAGAAGCGGAATATTCAGATGAAATGGCTACTATGAGGTTTTCAGGAAGGGATATCTAACATCCCATGATGTATACAGCTTACCTAAATACTTCATGCATACATGCAGTTTAAGGGACCTTTTCTAGACGGCTAAGACAGATAGTTAGCTAACAAATCAATGAGAATTGCATATATGAGTGATAATGTAATGATTAAAAGAGGAGAAACCGTGGCAGGAAAGAATTAACTCTGATTTCTTGTATCAATCATTATCAGAGTTTTGGTTCATGTCTGCTTTCTTTCCACTTTCCTGCTTCTCCTCTATTGATATAACATTCAATTATTGACTGGAAATGATTACTATTTTATATTCCTAGTTGAGAGCGTGAATATGTCCATTTTGTAGGAAGGATGACATCACAGCTACAGAGTTGACCGTCTGATAGCCCAGCTCGACTGCCCACCTCTCCTGAAGACCCCTCAGCTTTTTGAGAGTTGGGTGGAGGACATCATCTCTGAAAGAGGGTCCCACAGATGCACCCTAGCAGTTTGAGCACCACTGTTACAAGAAGAGTCAATGCCCTAAAAGCGTGATTTCACCGGGGATTACTCCAGGGTGGTCCTTGTGTTGGGATGCATCTCTGGCTGGCTGTCGTCATCCTTTTAGGTAGATAATGAAGTGTGTGCTGTCAATAACCCCATAAAGAAGTGGAATGTTCAGATGAAATGGCTACTATGAGGTTTTCAGGAAGGGATATCTAACATCCCATGATCTATACAGCTTATCTGGATACTTCATGCAGTACGGGAAGTCTAAGTGGCCATTTATGGACAGGTAGGAAAGATAGTTAGCTAACAAATGAGAAATGCATATATGAGTGATAATGTAAAATATGTGGCAAGAAAGAATTAACTCTGATTTCTTGTATCAATAATTTTTAGAGTTTTGGTTCATGTCTGGTTTCTTTCCACTTTCCTGCTTCTCCTCTATTATATAACATTCAATTATTGCCTGGAAATGATTAATATGTTATATTCCTATGTGAGGGCGTGGATATGTCCATTTTGTAGGAAGGATGACATCACAGCTACAGAGTTGACAGAGGGTCCCACAGATGCACCCTAGCAGTTTGAGCACCACTCTTACAAGAAGAGTCAATGCCCTAAAAGCGTGATTTCACCGGGGATTACTCCAGGGTGGACCTTGTGTTGGGATGCATCTCTGGCTGGCGGTCGTCATCCTTTTAGGTAGATAATGAAGTGTGCGCTGTCAATAAGGGTCCATTCACACGTCCGTTTGGTGTTCCGCATCCGTTCCGATTAAAAACGGAACGTTATGCGGATCTATTCATTTTTAATGGAATCCGCAAATAATCGGAGAGCACTCATGGTGCTCTCCGATTCCGTGATTCCGTTCCGTGGGTTCCGTTATTCGGATCCTGGAAAAAAAATATGCCCTGTCCTACTATTTGTCCGATTTTGCGTTCCGTCATCCCATTCTAGTCAATGGATCCGTGAAAAAATCGGATGACATGCTAAAAGCATCCCTATGTCATCCAGATTTTCGGATCCGCAAAAAACAGGAACGTTTATCTGGAAAGGTAAACATACTGACGTGTGAATGCACCCTTACCCCATAAAGAAGTGGAATGTTCAGATGAAATGGCTACTATGAGGTTTTCAGGAAGGGATATCTAACATCCCATGATCTATGCAGCTTATCTGGATACTTCATGCAGTACGGGAAGTCTAAGTGGCCATTTATGGACAGGTAGGAAAGATAGTTAGCTAACAAATGAGAAATGCATATATGAGTGATAATGTAAAAAATGTGGCAAGAAAGAATTAACTCTGATTTCTTGTATCAATCATTATCAGAGTTTTGGTTCATGTCTGGTTTCTTTCCACTTTCCTGCTTCTCCTCTATTATATAACATTCAATTATTGACTGGAAATGATTAATATGTTATATTCCTAGTTGAGGGCGTGGATATGTCCATTTTGTAGGAAGGATAACATCACAGCTACAGAGTTGACCGTCTGATAGCCCAGCTCGACTGCCCACCTCTCCTGAAGACCCCTCAGCTTTTTGAGAGTTGGGTGGAGGACATCATCTCTGAAAGAGGGTCCCACAGATGCACCCTAGCAGTTTGAGCACCACTCTTACAAGAAGAGTCAATGCCCTAAAAGTGTGATTTCACCGGGGATTACTCCAGGGTGGTCCTTGTGTTGGCATGCATCTCTGGCTGGCTGTCGTCATCCTTTTAGGTAGATAATAAAGTGTGTGCTGTCAATAACCCCATAAAGAAGTGGAATGTTTATTTAAAATGGCTACTATGAGGTTTTCAGGAAGGGAAATCTAACATCCCATGATCTATGCAGCTTATCTGGATACTTCATGCAGTACGGGAAGTCTAAGTGGCCATTTATGGACAGGTAAGAAAGATAGTTAGCTAACAAATGAGAAATGCATATATGAGTGATAATGTAAAAAATGTGGCAAGAAAGAATTAACTCTGATTTCTTGTATCAATCATTATCAGAGTTTTGGTTCATGTCTGGTTTCTTTCCACTTTCCTGCTTCTCCTCTATTATATAACATTCAATTATTGCCTGGAAATGATTAATATGTTATATTCCTAGTTAAGGGCGTGGATATGTCCATTTTGTAGGAAGGATGACATCACAGCTACAGAGTTGACCGTCTGATAGCCCAGCTCGACTGCCCACCTCTCCTGAAGACCCCTCAGCTTTTTGAGAGTTGGGTGGAGGACATCATCTCTGAAAGAGGGTCCCACAGATGCACCCTAGCAGTTTGAGCACCACTCTTACAAGAAGAGTCAATGCCCTAAAAGTGTGATTTCACCGGGGATTACTCCAGGGTGATCCTTGTGTTGGGATGCATCTCTGGCTGGCTGTCGTCATCCTTTTAGGTAGATAATGAAGGGTGTGCTGTCAATAACCCCATAATGAAGTGGAATATTCAGATGAAATGGCTACTATGAGGTTTTCAGGAAGGGATATCTAACATCCCATGATGTATACAGCTTACCTAAATACTTCATGCATACATGCAGTTTAAGGGCCTTTTCTAGACGGCTAGGGCAGATAGTTAGCTAACAAATCAATGAGAAATGCATATATGAGTGATAATGTAATGATTAAAAGAGGAGAAACCGTGGCAGGAAAGAATTAACTCTGATTTCTTGTATCTATCATTATCAGAGTTTTGGTTCATGTCTGCGTTCTTTCCACTTTCCTGCTTCTCCTCTATTGATATAACATTCAATTATTGACTGGAAATGATTAATATGTTATATTCCTAGTTGAGGGCGTGGATATGTCCATTTTGTAGGAAGGATGACATCACAGCTACAGAGTTGACCGTCTGATAGCCCAGCTCGACTGCCCACCTCTCCTGAAGACCCCTCAGCTTTTTGAGAGTTGGGTGGAGGACATCATCTCTGAAAGAGGGTCCCACAGATGCACCCTAGCAGTTTGAGCACCACTCTTACAAGAAGAGTCAATGCCCTAAAAGCGTGATTTCACCGGGGATTACTCCAGGGTGATCCTTGTGTTGGGATGCATCTCTGGCTGGCTGTCGTCATCCTTTTAGGTAGATAATGAAGTGTGTGCTGTCAATAACCCCATAAAGAAGTGGAATGTTCAGATGAAATGGCTACTATGAGGTTTTCAGGAAGGGATATCTAACATCCCATGATCTATACAGCTTATCTGGATACTTCATGCAGTACGGGAAGTCTAAGTGGCCATTTATGGACAGGTAGGAAAGATAGTTAGCTAACAAATGAGAAATGCATATATGAGTGATAATGTAAAAAATGTGGCAAGAAAGAATTAACTCTGATTTCTTGTATCAATAATTTTAGAGTTTTGGTTCATGTCTGGTTTCTTTCCACTTTCCTGCTTCTCCTCTATTATATAACATTCAATTATTGACTGGAAATGATTAATATGTTATATTCCTAGTTGAGGGCGTGGATATGTCCATTTTGTAGGAAGGATGACATCACAGCTACAGAGTTGACCGTCTGATAGCCCAGCTCGACTGCCCACCTCTCCTGAAGACCCCTCAGCTTTTTGAGAGTTGGGTGGAGGACATCATCTCTGAAAGAGGGTCCCACAGATGCACCCTAGCAGTTTGAGCACCACTCTTACAAGAAGAGTCAATGCCCTAAAAGTGTGATTTCACCGGGGATTACTCCAGGGTGGTCCTTGTGTTGGGATGCATCTCTGGCTGGCTGTCGTCATCCTTTTAGGTAGATAATGAAGTGTGTGCTGTCAATAACCCCATAAAGAAGTGGAATGTTCAGATGAAATGGCTACTATGAGGTTTTCAGGAAGGGATATCTAACATCCCATGATCTATGCAGCTTATCTGGATACTTCATGCAGTACGGGAAGTCTAAGTGGCCATTTATGGACAGGTAGGAAAGATAGTTAGCTAACAAATGAGAAATGCATATATGAGTGATAATGTAAAAAATGTGGCAAGAAAGAATTAACTCTGATTTCTTGTATCAATAATTTTTAGAGTTTTGGTTCATGTCTGGTTTCTTTCCACTTTCCTGCTTCTCCTCTATTATATAACATTCAATTATTGCCTGGAAATGATTAATATGTTATATTCCTAGTTGAGGGCGTGGATATGTCCATTTTGTAGAAAGGATGACATTACAGCTACAGATTTGACCGTCTGATAGCCCAGCTCGACTGCCCACCTCTCCTGAAGACCCCTCAGCTTTTTGAGAGTTGGGTGGAGGACATCATCTCTGAAAGAGGGTCCCACTGATGCACCCTAGCAGTTTGAGCACCACTCTTACAAGAAGAGTCAATGCCCTAAAAGCGTGATTTCACCGGGGATTACTCCAGGGTGGTCCTTGTGTTGGGATGCATCTCTGGCTGGCTGTCGTCATCCTTTTAGGTAGATAATGAAGTGTGTGCTGTCAATAACCCCATAAAGAAGTGGAATGTTCAGATGAAATGGCTACTATGAGGTTTTCAGGAAGGGATATCTAACATCCCATTATCTATGCAGCTTATCTGTATACTTCATGCAGTACGGGAAGTCTAAGTGGCCATTTATGGACAGGTAGGAAAGATAGTTAGCTAACAAATGAGAAATGCATATATGAGTGATAATGTAAAAAATGTGGCAAGAAAGAATTAACTCTGATTTCTTGTATCAATCATTATCAGAGTTTTGGTTCATGTCTGGTTTCTTTCCATTTTCCTGCTTCTCCTCTATTATATAACATTCAATTATTGCCTGGAAATGATTAATATGTTATATTCCTAGTTGAGGGCGTGGATATGTCCATTTTGTAGGAAGGATGACATCACAGCTAAAGAGTTGACCGTCTGATAGCCCAGCTCGACTGCCCACCTCTCCTGAAGACCCCTCAGCTTTTTGAGAGTTGGGTGGAGGACCTCATCTCTGAAAGAGGGTCCCACAGATGCACCCTAGCAGTTTGAGCACCACTCTTACAAGAAGAGTCAATGCCCTAAAAGCGTGATTTCACCGGGGATTACTCCAGGGTGGTCCTTGTGTTGGGATGCATCTCTGGCTGGCTGTCGTCATCCTTTTAGGTAGATAATGAAGTGTGTGCTGTCAATAACCCCATAAAGAAGCGGAATATTCAGATGAAATGGCTACTATGAAGTTTTCAGGAAGGGATATCTAACATCCCATGATGTATACAGCTTACCTAAATACTTCATGCATACATGCAGTTTAAGGGGCCTTTTCTAGACGGCTAGGACAAATAGTTAGCTAACAAATCAATGAGAATTGCATATATGAGTGATAATGTAATGATTAAAAGAGGAGAAACCGTGGCAGGAAAGAATTAACTCTGATTTCTTGTATCAATCATTATCAGAGTTTTGGTTCATGTCTGCTTTCTTTCCACTTTCCTGCTTCTCCTCTATTATATAACATTCAATTATTGACTGGAAATGATGAATATGTTATATTCCTAGTTGAGGGCGTGGATATGTCCATTTTGTAGGAAGGATGACATCACAGCTACAGAGTTGACCGTCTGATAGCCCAGCTCGACTGCCCACCTCTCCTGAAGACCCCTCAGCTTTTTGAGAGTTGGGTGGAGGACATCATCTCTGAAAGAGGGTCCCACAGATGCACCCTAGCAGTTTGAGCACCACTCTTACAAGAAGAGTCAATGCCCTAAAAGTGTGATTTCACCGGGGATTACTCCAGGGTGGTCCTTGTGTTGGGATGCATCTCTGGCTGGCTGTCGTCATCCTTTTAGGTAGATAATGAAGTGTGTGCTGTCAATAACCCCATAAAGAAGTGGAATGTTCAGATGAAATGGCTACTATGAGGTTTTCAGGAAGGGATATCTAACATCCCATGATCTATGCAGCTTATCTGGATACTTCATGCAGTACGGGAAGTCTAAGTGGCCATTTATGGACAGGTAAGAAAGATAGTTAGCTAACAAATGAGAAATGCATATATGAGTGATAATGTAAAAAATGTGGCAAGAAAGAATTAACTCTGATTTCTTGTATCAATAATTTTTAGAGTTTTGGTTCATGTCTGGTTTCTTTCCACTTTCCTGCTTCTCCTCTATTATATAACATTCAATTATTGCCTGGAAATGATTTATATGTTATATTCCTAGTTGAAGGCGTGGATATGTCCATTTTGTAGGAAGGATGACATCACAGCTACAGATTTGACCGTCTGATAGCCCAGCTCGACTGCCCACCTCTCCTGAAGACCCCTCAGCTTTTTGAGAGTTGGGTGGAGGACATCATCTCTGAAAGAGGGTCCCACTGATGCACCCTAGCAGTTTGAGCACCACTCTTACAAGAAGAGTCAATGCCCTAAAAGCGTGATTTCACCGGGGATTACTCCAGGGTGGACCTTGTGTTGGGATGCATCTCTGGCTGGCTGTCGTCATCCTTTTAGGTAGATAATGAAGTGTGTGCTGTCAATAAGGGTCCATTCACACGTCCGTTTTGGTGTTCCGCATCCGTTCCGATTAAAAACGGAACGTTATGCGGATCTATTCATTTTCAATGGAATCCGCAAATAATCGGAGAGCACTCATGGTGCTCTCCGATTCCGTGATTCCGTTCTGTGGGTTCCGTTATTCGGATCCTGGAAAAAAAATATGCCCTGTCCTACTATTTGTCCGATTTTGCGTTCCGTCATCCCATTCTAGTCAATGGATCCGTCAAAAAATCGGATGACATGCTAAAAGCATCCCCATGTCATCCAGATTTTCGGATCCGCAAAAAACAGGAACGTTTATCTGGAAAGGTAAACATACTGACGTGTGAATGCACCCTTACCCCATAAAGAAGTGGAATGTTCAGATGAAATGGCTACTATGAGGTTTTCAGGAAGGGATATCTAACATCCCATGATCTATGCAGCTTATCTGGATACTTCATGCAGTACGGGAAGTCTAAGTGGCCATTTATGGACAGGTAGGAAAGATAGTTAGCTAACAAATGAGAAATGCATATATGAGTGATAATGTAAAAAATGTGGCAAGAAAGAATTAACTCTGATTTCTTGTATCAATCATTATCAGAGTTTTGGTTCATGTCTGGTTTCTTTCCATTTTCCTGCTTCTCCTCTATTATATAACATTCAATTATTGCCTGGAAATGATTAATATGTTATATTCCTAGTTGAGGGCGTGGATATGTCCATTTTGTAGGAAGGATGACATCACAGCTAAAGAGTTGACCGTCTGATAGCCCAGCTCGACTGCCCACCTCTCCTGAAGACCCCTCAGCTTTTTGAGAGTTGGGTGGAGGACCTCATCTCTGAAAGAGGGTCCCACAGATGCACCCTAGCAGTTTGAGCACCACTCTTACAAGAAGAGTCAATGCCCTAAAAGCGTGATTTCACCGGGGATTACTCCAGGGTGGTCCTTGTGTTGGGATGCATCTCTGGCTGGCTGTCGTCATCCTTTTAGGTAGATAATGAAGTGTGTGCTGTCAATAACCCCATAAAGAAGCGGAATATTCAGATGAAATGGCTACTATGAAGTTTTCAGGAAGGGATATCTAACATCCCATGATGTATACAGCTTACCTAAATACTTCATGCATACATGCAGTTTAAGGGGCCTTTTCTAGACGGCTAGGACAAATAGTTAGCTAACAAATCAATGAGAATTGCATATATGAGTGATAATGTAATGATTAAAAGAGGAGAAACCGTGGCAGGAAAGAATTAACTCTGATTTCTTGTATCAATCATTATCAGAGTTTTGGTTCATGTCTGCTTTCTTTCCACTTTCCTGCTTCTCCTCTATTATATAACATTCAATTATTGACTGGAAATGATGAATATGTTATATTCCTAGTTGAGGGCGTGGATATGTCCATTTTGTAGGAAGGATGACATCACAGCTACAGAGTTGACCGTCTGATAGCCCAGCTCGACTGCCCACCTCTCCTGAAGACCCCTCAGCTTTTTGAGAGTTGGGTGGAGGACATCATCTCTGAAAGAGGGTCCCACTGATGCACCCTAGCAGTTTGAGCACCACTCTTACAAGAAGAGTCAATGCCCTAAAAGCGTGATTTCACGGGGGATTACTCCAGGGTGGTCCTTGTGTTGGGATGCATCTCTGGCTGGCTGTCGTCATCCTTTTAGGTAGATAATGAAGTGTGTGCTGTCAATAACCCCATAAAGAAGCGGAATGTTCAGATGAAATGGCTACTATGAGGTTTTCAGGAAGGGATATCTAACATCCCATGATGTATACAGCTTACCTAAATACTTCATGCAGTACATGTAGTTTAAGGGGCCTTTTCTAGACGGCTAGGACAGATAGTTAGCTAACAAAGCAATGAGAAATGCATATATTAGTGATAATGTAAGGATCAAAAGAGGAGAAAATGTGTCAGGAAAGAATTAACTCTGATTTCTTGTATCAATCATTATCAGAGTTTTGGTTAATGTCTGCTTTCTTTCAACTTTCCTGCTTCTCCTCTATTGATTTAACATTTAATTATTGACTGGAAATGATTAATATGTTATATTCCTAGTTGAGGGCGTGGATATGTCCATTTTGTAGGAAGGATGACATCACAGCTACAGAGTTGACCGTCTGATAGCCCAGCTCGACTGCCCACCTCTCCTGAAGACCCCTCAGCTTTTTGAGAGTTGCGTTGAGGACATCATCTCTAAAAAAGAGGGTCCCACAGATGCACCCTAGCAGTTTGAGCACCACTCTTACAAGAAGAGTCAATGCCCTAAAAGCATGATTTCACCGGGGATTACTCCAGGGTGATCCTTGTGTTGGGATGCATCTCTGGCTGGCTGTCGTCATCCTTTTAGGTAGATAATGAAGTGTGTGCTGTCAATAACCCCATAAAGAAGCGGAATGTTCAGATGAAATGGCTACTATGAGGTTTTCAGGAAGGGATATCTAACATCCCATGATGTATACAGGTTACCTAAATACTTCATGCAGTACATGCAGTTTAACCGCCTCCGGACCGCCTAACGCAAGATCGTGTTCCGGAGGCGGCAGCGCTGCGCACAGTCACGCATATACGCATCATCTCGCGAGACGCGAGATTTCGCTCAATGCCGGCCCGCGCATGCGCATCGCGGGCCGGCAAAAGTTAGAGGACAAGTTCGTCACCAGCCTGCCAGCAACGATCATTGTCTAGCAGGCTGGCGATTTTCAAAAAAACGAATCAGAAGCCACATAACACATCATATTAGTAAATATGATGTGTTAAATGGCTTGTCTGCTCCTCTGCTGGTCCTTTTCGTCGGTTGGTTCCAGCAGAGGAGCAGACATCACTGTGAGTACCCACCAAACACTACCCTTAGCCCTAGATCACCTTCCATCACCCCCATCATCCAAATTAACCCCTTGATCGCCCCCTGTCAATCACTTAGTGAAAGACAAAAAGTGATCAGTGTAAACTGACACTTTTTTTCACTAGTATTGGCTGTTAGGTTTTAGGATTGTTTAGGCCCCTTGGTTAGGTAGTTAGCGATCGGTTAGCGCACAGCCCACCGCACCGCAGTCACTGATTCGCTGTTTAGCGTATCGCTAATCAGCATTTGTACTTTTATAGTATCTGTAAGTGATCAAAACTGATCACAGTCAGATCTATAATTGTATTAGTGTCACCTTAGCTCACCCTCCACCCAAAATGCAGTGTTTGCCCGATCAGGCCTGATCGGTCGCCCACACGTGCGTTCACCCACGCCCGCCCCGCCGCAGTGACAAAAAATATATATTTTTTTGATCACTGCACATTCATTTTACACGCACTGCGGCGATAAAAAAATCAGTTTTGATATTTTTTATCAACCGCAGCGGCCTGCGGTACTTCGCTAGCCTCCCCTTTGTAAGACAGGCTTGCTTTTTTTCTTGGGTAGTCTCAGGGAATACCCCTACATTTAGTAGTCCAAATGTCAAACAGGGGGTATTCTTCTGAAGAGGCCTACAGGATTCTGACCCAGTCGGATGAGGAATGGGAACCCTCATCTGACAAATCTAGCGGGTCAGAATATGAACCTGTAGAAAGCAGTGGCTCTCTGACCCAAAGTTCGGACGAGGAGGTGGAGGTCCCTGATAGAACCAGGCGTACCCGGCCCCGTGTCGCTAGACCACAGGTTGCGCAGGATCCGCTTCAAGAGCAGCAGAGTGGAGCTGGCGCTGTCGGATCACATGGTGAGGCATACACCAGCAGCGCAGCCCTCCCTGGACCTAGTACCAGCACTGCCGTACAACATGGTGACGTGACGAGCACCAGAAGGGCAGTTGAAGCTGGTACGGTGACACGTGCAGTAGTTACCCCGTCGCAGCCACCGCACAGACAGGCCCGTAGAGCCCCTAGAATCCCTGAGGTGCTGGCAAACCCTGATTGGCAGTCACCAACTTCAGCCGCACCATTAGTTCCCCCTTTCACCGCCCAGTCTGGAGTTCGGGTTGAGACGGCTCAGATCGGTTCGGCCCTGGGATTTTTTGAGTTGTTCTTGACTGCGGAGCTCTTGGACTTAGTCGTGGCAGAGACAAACCGGTATGCCACACAATTTATATCTGCCAACCCGGGAAGCATTTATGCCCAGCCTTTCCGGTGGAAACCAGTCCAAGTTTCCGAAATTAAAATTTTTCTGGGCCTTCTCCTCAACATGGGTCTAACTAAAAAGCATGAATTGCGGTCATATTGGTCCACGAACCCGATTCATCACATGCCCATGTTCTCTGCTGCTATGTCCAGGGCACGATTTGAGGCCATCCTCCGTTTCCTGCATTTTTGCGACAACACCACCCAGAGGCCACCTGGGTGGCCAACTCCCGTCCCAGAGGCCACCCAGCTTTTGACCGGCTCCACAAAATTCGGCCCCTCATAGACCACTTCAACCAGAAATTTGCAGATTTGTATACCCCAGAGCAAAACATCTGCGTAGACGAGTCCCTAATACATTTTACCGGGCGCCTTGGCTTCAAACAATACATCCCAAGCAAGCGTGCCCGGTATGGGGTCAAATTGTATAAGCTCTGTGAAAGGGCCACAGGCTATACCCTCAAATTTCGGATCTATGAGGGAAAAGATCAGACCCTGGAGCCGGTCGGTTGCCCTGACTACCTGGGGAGCAGTGGGAAGACAGTCTGGGACTTGGTGTCACCCTTATTTGGCAAGGGGTACCATCTTTATGTGGACAATTTCTACACAAGTGTGGCCCTCTTTAGGCATTTGTTTCTAGAACAGATTTGCGCCTGTGGCACCGCGCGAACTAGTCGCGTGGGCTTCCCCCAACGGCTCGTTACCACCCGTCTTGCAAGGGGGGAGAGGGCTGCCTTGTGTAACGAAGAACTGCTCGCGGTGAAATGGAGAGACAAGCGTGACGTTTACATCCTCCATTCACGCAGACACGACAATACAAATTGAGTGAGCAACCCGTGTCATTGAAAAGCCCCTCTCAGTCCACGACTATAATTTGCTCATGGGAGGGGTGGACTTCAATGACCAGATGTTGTCTCCGTATTTAGTTTCCCGACGCACCAGACGCTGGTATAAGAAGGTGTCTGTATATTTAATTCAATTGGCTCTGTACAATAGTTTTGTTCTCTACAGTAAGGCTGGGAGAACACGATCCTTCCTCAAATTCCAGGAAGAGATCATCGAGAACCTCCTGTATCCAGAAGGTTCCGTGGCCCCATCCACCAGTGTAGTTAGCCGTCTACACGAGCGACATTTCCCCAGTGTCGTTCCTGGTACCTCAACCCAACCGTCACCCCGAAAAAGATGTCGTGTCTGTAGCAGGACACCCTCTATTTCTGTCCTGACTGTCCTGACCACCCTGCCCTATGCTTTGGAGAGTGTTTCCGGAAGTACCACACCCAGGTACACTTAGCATAGGGATTGCATTTCACAGGACAGGACAACACACAGGGCTATTAGGGCCCTTTTACTCACAGCTGCTGCAAACCTCTCCTTTCACCTGGGATAAAGTGCATAACGTACTTCGCCACATCTTTGGGCGATTTGCGCTTTGCACATTGTCCCATGGGGAAGGAGAGGTTTGTCCTATAAAGGTAAAAAAAACTAAACAAAAAAAAAAATTACCGGTAAGTAAAAAAGTTAACGTTCAGTTAAAAAAGTTAAAAAAAAGTTTATATGTTGTGTTCAAAAGTTAATAAATTTATTTCGTTGCGGCCTGGTTTTTTCTTTTTTGTTTTGTTTTTTTTACCTTCCAGGTGGACCAACCGATCGACTAGCTGCAGCACTGATGTGCATTCTGACAGAAGCATTGCGCTGCTGTCAGATTACACGCAAGTCGGTGTATGCGGCGCTGCAAGACGAGATTTCTCCTCTGCAGTAAAAGATACGTTTGCCGAGGCATATGAGCTGAGGAGGTGGCGGTGTTCATATACTTTGGCAAACACTTTGTATATATAAAAAAAAAAATCCCGGCAAGGATTTATTAATCCACATCGATTGATGTGAATGGAGAAATCTGGTTTGCCAGGGCATACGAGCTAAGTGGGTATGGATGTTGGGCGGAGCTCCTATGTCCTGGCAGACGCCTTTCCCCTCCTTTTTCTTTTTTTGGCAGAGATTTTTTCATCCACATTGATCGATGCGAATGAAGAAATCTGTGCCGTTCATTTTTTTCTTTCAGCCCAGAGGCTGAACGGAAAAAAAAAATCTCATTACCCGTATGCTCAATATAAGGAGAATAGCAGAAACTCCTAATGCTGGCCATACATGTAATGATTGCGGAGACCCTCAAATGCCAGGGCAGTACAAACACCCCACAAATAACACCATTTTGGAAAGAAGACACCCCAAGGTATTCGCTGAGGGGCATATTGAGTCCATGAAAGATTGAAATTTTTGTCCCAAGTTAGCGGAAAGGGAGACTTAGTGAGAAAAAAAAAAAATAATAAATTTCCGCTAACTTGTGCCAAAATTTATTTTTTCTATGAACTCGCCATGCCCCTCATTGAATACCTTTAGGTGTCTTCTTTCCAAAATGGGGTCACATGTGAGGTATTTATACTGCCCTGGCATTTTAGGGGCCCCAAAGCGTGAGAAGAAGTCTGGTATCCAAATGTCTAAAAATGCCCTCCTAAAAGGAATTTGGGCACATTTGCGCATCTAGGCTGCAAAAAAGTGTCACACATGTGGTATCTCCGTACTCAGGAGAAGTTGGGGAATGTGTTTTGGGGTGTCATTTTACATATACCCATGCTAGGTGAGATAATTATCTTGGTCAAATGCCAACTTTGTATAAAAAATGGGAAAAGTTGTCTTTTGCCGAGATATTTCTCTCACCCAGCATGAGTATATGTAAAAAGACACCCCAAAACACATTGCCCAACTTCTCCTGAATACGGCGATACCACATGTGTGACACTTTTTTGCAGCCTAGGTGGGCAAAGGGGCCCATATTCCAAAGAGCACCTTTCGGATTTCACCAGCCATTTTTTACAGATTTTGATTTCAAACAACTTACCACACATTTGGGCCCCTAGAATGCCAGGGCAGTATAACTACCCCACAAGTGACCCCATTTTGGAAAGAAGACACCCCAAGGTATTCGCTGATGGGCATAGTGAGTTCATAGAAGTTTTTATTTTTTGTCACAAGTTAGTGGAATATGAGACTTTGTAAGAAAAAAAAAATCATCATTTTCCGCTAACTTGTGACAATAAATAAAAAATTCTAGGAACTCGCCATGCCCCTCACGGAATACCTTGGGGTGTCTTCTTTCCAAAATGGGGTCACTTGTGGGGTAGTTATACTGCCCTGGCATTCTACGGGCCCAAATGTGTGGTAAGAAGTTTGAAATCAAAATGTGTAAAAAATGACCGGTGAAATCCGAAAGGTGCTCTTTGGAATGTGGGCCCCTTGCCCACCTAGGCTGCAAAAAAGTGTCACACATGTGGTATCTCCGTACTCAGGAGAAGTTGGGGAATGTGTTTTGGGGTGTCATTTTACATATACCCATGCTGGGTGAGAGAAATATCTTGGCAAAAGACAACTTTTCCCATTTTTTTTATACAAAGTTGGCACAGGGTGTCACAATACCTTGCAGATAAAAAAAAGTCAAATTTATTTTTTCTCTGTGATATAATCGCAGTTGCCAGACAGTGAGAGGCTGCAGGCTCACAGTCTATACTGTGTCCATTGGCCAGGCCACCACTCATACCGTTACAGGGTGTCACAATACCTTGCAGATAAAAAAAAAAGCCAATTAATTTTTTCTCTGTGATATAATCGCAGTTGCCAGACAGTGAGAGGCTGCAGGCTCACTGACTGTACTGTGTCCACTGGCCAGGCCACCACTCATACCGTTACAGGGTGTCACAATACCTTGCAGACAAAACTAAAGTAAATTTATTATTTCTCTGTAATAAATATAATCGCAGTTGCAAGCCAGTGTGTGTCAGGCCCACACAGACTGTACTGTGCCAACTGCCCACCACTTATATAGGGTGGCACAGTACCTTGCACGCATAGTACCACTTATCTAAAAAAAAAAATGACAGGCAGAGGCAGCCCACCCTGCAGGGGCCGTCATGGTCATGGTGCTGCGATTTCCACTGGCCCTGGAATAATGCCCAGTGTTCAGAGGCCACGTACCCTGAACCCGAAAAATTCTGAGAAAATAGTTGACTGGCTTACACAGGACACCCAATCTTCAACAGCTTCCGCTAAGAACCTTGACGCACCATCCTCCTCCAGCTCAGCTTCGGTCACCTGCTCTCAAGTTACCACTCTCCCGCCCGCCGCCACCACCACCACTACCACCACAGCCGCTTCACTTGATCCGTCAGAGGAGTTATTTACACATCAGTTGGATGAAATTAGTGATGCGCAACCATTATTGCCAGAGGATGTAAATAACAGGGATATGTCTCAGTCAGGCAGGATTACACACATGGACATACAGTGTAATGATGATGATGATGTTGTACCCGCTGCTGCTTCCTTTGCTGAGGTGTCAGATACAAGTGAAGTGGTTGATGATGACGATGTGTCCGTGGATGCCACGTGGGTTCCTGCTCGAAGAGAAGAAGAAGAGGGGGAAAGTTCAGAAGGGGAGACAGAGAGAAGGAGGAGACGAGTTGGAAGCAGGGAGAGATCATCGCAAGGAGCTAGTGGCACAGTCAGACAGCATGTATCGGCACCCGGGGTCAGCCAGACAGCACGCCAATCAACGCATGCTGTTGCCACCACCAGAATGCCGTCATTGCAAAGCTCAGCAGTGTGGCATTTTTTTTGTCGCTAATGGAACACCAAAGTGGAAGGTGCCCGGACAATTTTTTTTTTCAAAAAAGGCAATCCCAAACCTCTACTCAGTTATTGAAAAGGAAGTCATGGCATCTCTGGCATACAGTGTTGGGGCAAGGGTCCATCTGACCACTGATACCTGGTCTGCAAAGCACGCTCAGGGCAGGCATATCACCTACACTGCGCATTGGGTCAACCTGCTGACAAGCATGGAATGCGTGGCTCTGCAGCGGAGTTGGTGACACCGCTACGACTTGCAGGCAGGCCTACTGCCACCTCCTCTACTCCTCCTACTCCATCCTCTTCGATAACCTCCTCGACTGAGTCCTCTTCTGCTGCGGCATCTGGCTGCACATCAACTGAATCCCCCCAGCTCCCTAGGGGCTATTCCACATCCCGGATACGACAGTGTCACGCTGTCTTGGGTTTGACTTGCCTGAAAGCAGAGAGCCACAACGGACCAGCACTCCTGTCCGCCCTGAACGCACAGGTGGATCAGTGGCTGACCCCGCACCAACTGGAGATCGGCAAAGTGGTGTGTGACAATGGAAGCAACTTGTTGGCGGCATTGAATTTGGGCAAGTTGTCACATGTGCCGTGCATGGCATATGTGTTGAATCTCATTGTACAACGCTTTGTGTCTAAGTACCCAGGCTTACAGGACGTCCTCAAGCAGGCCAGGAAGGTGTGTGGCCATTTCAGGCGTTCCTACACGGCCATGGTGCAGTTTTCCGATATTCAGCGGCGAAACAACATGCCAGTGAGGCGCTTGATTTGCGACAGCCCGACACGTTGGAATTCAACACTCCTAATGATCGACCGCCTGCTCCAACAAGAAAAAGCCGTCAACGAGTATTTGTATGACCGGGGTGCTAGGACAGCCTCTGCGGAGCTGTGAATTTTTTTTGCCACGTTACTGGACGCTCATGCGCAATGCCTGTAGGCTCATGCGTCCTTTTGAGGAGGTGACAAACCTAGTCAGTCGCACCGAAGGCACCATCATTTACCTGATCCCAATTGTTTTCTTCCTGGAGCGTGCCCTGCGAAGAGTGCTGGATAAGGCTGTAGATGAGCGTGAAGAGGGAGAGGAAGAGTTGTGGTCACCATCACCACCAGAAACAGCCTTGTCATCATCGCTTGCCGGACCTGCGGCAACACTGCAAGAGGAGTATGAGGAAGAGGAGTCAGAGGAGGAATGTGGCTTTGAGGAGGAGGAAGACCAACCACAGCAGGCATCCCAGGGTGCTCGTTGTTGTCACCTATCTGGGACCCGTGGTGTCGTACATGGTTGGGAGGAAGAACAGACCGTCAATGACATCAGTGAGGACGAGGAACGGGAAATGAGTAGCTCGGCATCCAACCTTGTGCAAATGGGGTCTTTCATGCTGTCATGTCTGTTGAGGGACTCTCATATAAAAAGGATGAAGGAGAACTACCTGTACTGGGTGGCCATGCTACTAGACACCCGGTATAAGCAGAAAGTGGCGGAAATGTTACAGGACGCTTTACAGATGTGTTGTTGATGGAGGACATGCAGAGCTTTTTCAGTCCTACACATCGCCACAGCCCTTCGGGATCCAGCCTTAGAGAACGACTCGACTGACAGGTAGCAGACTACCTCGCCTTAACTGCAGATATCGACACTCTGAGGAGCGATGAACCCCTTGACTACTGGGTGTGCAGGCTTGACCTGTGGCCTGAGCTATCCCAGTTTGCGATAGAACTTCTGGCCTGCCCCGCTTCAAGTGTCCTGTCAGAAAGGACCTTCAGTGCAGCAGGAGGCATTGTCACTGACAAAAGAAGTCGCCTCGGTCAAAAAAGCGTTGATTACCTCACCTTCATTAAGATGAATGAGGCATGTATCCCGAAGGGACTGACAGTGGGGGATACGTTTGACTAACAAAAGGCCTGATGACATGCCTTGGCCTCAAAATGGTCCCCACGCTGCTGTATTTAATGCCTGCATAACGGATGACTTTCATGAATTCTCCGCCACCAACTAGGGTTCAAGCCGTAATGTTTTAGTCACCTTTCTGCCTGGAAAACATAAATTTTTCCGGCCGCTGCTACAACAGCGGCTGCAACAATACCATTGTTTTTCAGGCATGTGTACATGCCTAATTTTTCTGGCCTCTGGTGCTGCACTGTGGCTGCAAAAACAAAACAAACAAAAAAAAAGGCACATACATGTGTCAATTCCCCTTCGTGATCGTTACCTTGTTGTGGTGAAGGGGCTTGCGTATCACAATGCGATCATCACCTCTATGAGTGTGTTGGCAATGTTGCCACACCCCAGATGATAAGGCCGTTACTTCATTATGATCAGACCAAAAGCGATCGGCTGGATAATTTTTCATAGAAAAAAGATAAATTTTCTTTTTTTTTTTAAGTTGTATGGGTTTTTAATACATAAAATAAAAAAATCATAATGAAGTCTCTTAATAGTTTATTAGAAATAATGCAGACAATTTAAAAAATCCCCATCAATTCCAATACAAAGCAAGTACAGAGCTCAGAACTAAATTATTTCAGGATGTCGTAATGTTTCGTTAATTCGACAATGGCTAATCAATTTGACACACGTACCTGGATAGGGGACGTAACAGGGATTAAACTGATAGGAATAGTACTAGTTAAGACACCACTCATATAGGGTGTCACAGCACATTGCTCTGTGCACGCGCAGTGCTCCAACTTGGGAGTAAGAGGACTGACCAAGCTGCTTTTTCCATCTCCCGGTTCCTAAAATCAATTCAGTTTGGTGTATCAGAGTTTGGTCTGTAACTGTGAAGGCAGTCGAAGGTACCCGGCCTAAATTTTTTTTCACAAAAGGCAATCCCTAATATGGGACGTAACAGGGATTAAACTGATGAGAATAGTACTACAGAAAATACCACTCATATCGGGTGTGACAGTAAATTGCACGGCGCACACGCAGTGACCGTGGATTAAAACAAAGGGGAGGGAGCCAGTTTTTTTTTAACCATCTCCCCATTCGAAAAATCTATTCAATAAATGGACCCCAGATTGGGGACGTAACAGGGATTAAATTGATAAGAATAGTACTACAGAAAATACCACTCATATCGGGTGTGACAGTAAATTGCAAGGCGCAGACGCAGTGACCGTGGATTCAAAAAAAGGGGAGGGAGCCAGCGTTTTTTTTAACCATCTCCCCGTTCGAAAAATCTATAAAATTCACCTTTCAGGGACCCTTGGTGTTGTACGTGGCTGGGTGGAGGAACAATGACATCAATGGGACATGGCTAGCTTGGTATCCAACCTTGTGCAAATGGGGAGTTTGCGGTTGGGCAAATAGACTGTTTGCGGTTGTTTGCAGTGCATTAAAAGGGGAGTTTGGTCTGTCAATGTCTGTGAAGCGGGCGTAACCCTTACACTACCTGATCGATACAACATCATACCTGATCGTATACACACACTGGATGTTTTAAACCACGTTGTTAAAAAAAAAATTAGGATTGTTAGGTGATTTATGCCCTTTATGGATTAAAACCCAACTCTGCGTCAACTATGTAATTTTCCATGGGAGTTTTGCCATGGATCCCCCTCCGGCATGCCACAGTCCAGGTGTTAGTCCCCTTGAAACAACTTTTCCATCACTACTGTGGCTAGAAAGAGTCCCTGTGGGTTTAAAAATTCGCCTGCCTATTGAAGTCAATGACGGTTCGCCCGTTAGCGAACATTTGCAAAAACTTGCGTTCGCTATTCGCAAACGGAAAATTTTATGTTTGCGGCATCTCTAGTGGCTAATGGAGTCTTGCCTTTGACCTTGGGAGATAAGTGGATCACTTCTCAATTGTCTCCAGGACAGAGGACATTGTGTATTGTCCTGCCTGTGATAATTATGTTAACTATTGTGTACCATAATTATATCACAGGCAGAGGGGAGGATGTTATGTGGGTTGCAACCTTTGTGTTATTGGTTAATGTATATTTGTGTGGGTGTCTCCCTTGCATGGGAGCAGGGTATAAAAGAAATTGTATGTTTGAATGCCTGTGTGCCTTCCAGTAAAGTATTTCTAGCATCATGTATGGACTTATTTGGCGATTCCAGTGATACTAGCGATAATAGCGATTTATTGCTCTGTGGATTATTTGGCTGTGCTATTACATGGGAAGAAGGGAATACTAGACGGTGACACAGATGATACCATCACACTGGTCATGCCATTTGGGTTAAACAACGCTTCAGCGGTTTTTCAACACTATCAATGACATCTTTCATCATCTGGTGGGGAGATTTGTTGTTGTATATCTGGATGACATACTAATTTATTCTCCAGACATGGAGACTTATAAGGATCATGTGAGATAGATGTTACAGATCCTAACAGAGAATAAATTGTATGCGAAGATGGAAAAATGTGTTTTTGCTGTTCAGGAAGTGGAATTCCTGGGTTACCTGCTCTTACCCTCAGGTTTTCATATGGATCCCGAGAAAGTCTGTGCGGTGTTAAACTGGGATCGACCCGAAAAACTGAAAGCGCTTATGCTGTTTTTGAGATTCACCAACAACTACCGTAAATTAATCTTGAACTATTCAATTGTGGTTAAACCTTTAACAGACATGACTAGGAAGGGGGTCAATTTCTGTGTTTGATCTGAGGCGGCATTACAAGCCTTTTCTGCTTTGAAGGAATGTTTTGCTTCAGCCCCTATTCTGGTGCAACCGGACATGTCTCAGCCATTCATTTTAGAGGTTGACGCATTCGAGGTAGGAGTGGGAGCAGTTTTGTTGCAAGGTCCTTTATCTAGTAAATGGCGCCCATGTGCTTTTTTCTCTAAAAAACTTTCAACTGCTGAAAGAAATGATGACGTGGGTAATAAGGAATTGCTGGCCATTAAGTTGGCTTTTGAAGAATGGTGCCATTGGTTGGAAGGAGCAATTCATTCTATTACGGTAATTACTGATCACAAAAATCTGGCTTACCTTAAGTCGGCTAAACGACTGAATCCAAGGCAGGCCAGATGGTCGCTGTTTTTCACCAGATTTAACTTCATTGTCACCTACCGCCCTGGGGTTAAGAACGTCAAGGCGGATGCTTTGTCACGCAGCTATCCTGGGGGGGTGATTCTAAAGATCCTAGTCCTATTTTGTCTGAAGGGGTAGGCATATCTGCTCTTTATCCTGATCTTGAGGCTAAGGTGTTTGAGGCCCAAGCGGATGCTCTGGACTCTTGTCCTCAAGGGAAATTGCTTGTTCCTTCAGACTTACGTCATAAGGTATTTGAGGAACATTACTGTACTGTCTTGACTGGACACCCTTGGAGTAGATCCACTGTCGATCTAATCTCGCGCAGATTTTGGTGGCCGGGAGTGCGTAAATGTGTTAAGGACTATGTGTCAGCCTGTTGTACCTGTGCTAAGGTGACACATACTCGGCCTTCTGGATCTCTTCTTCTGTTACCCATCCCGTCCAGACCTTGGACGCATTTGTCCAAAGACTTTATCACAGATTTACCGAATTCTTTGGGAAAAACTATGATCCTGGTGGTAGTTGATCGATTTGGCAAAATGGCGCATTTTATAGCATTGCCTGCTCTACCTAATGCCAAGACTCTGGCACAGGTGTTTGTCGATAACATCGTGAAAATGCTTGGCATTCCCTCTGATGTGGTGTCTGATCGGGGGACTCAGTTTGTTTCCAGATTCTGGAAAGCATTCTGTACTCGACCGGGTGGTACAATTGTCCTTTTCATCCTCAGTCGAATGGACAGACTGAGCGCACCAATCAGAATCTGGAGACTTACTTGAGATGTTTTGTTTCAGAGAACCAGGAGGAGTGGTCTTCATTCTTGTCGTTAGCTGAGTTTGCCATTAATAACCGTAGAGAGGAGTGCACTGATAAGTCGCCGTTTTTTGGGGCATATGGATTCCATCCACAGTTTGGGACATTTTCTGGTTCCCAAACTTCCGGTATTCCTGAGGAGGAACGATTTTCCTTTTCTTTGTCTTCAATTTGGTGGAAAATTCAAAATAACATGAAAAAGATGGGCAACAGGTATAAGCGTATGAATGACCGGAGACGTATGAATGGTCAGGACTAGAGTTGAGCGAACACCTGGATGTTCGGGTTCGACGAGTTCGGCCGAACTTTCGAAAAATGTTCGGGTTCGGGATCCGAACTCGACCCGAACTTCATCCCGAACCCGAACCCCATAGAAGTCAATAGGGACCCGAACTTTTGGGCACTAAAAAGGCTGTAAAACACACCCGGAAAGGGCTAGAGGGCTGCAAAAGGCAGCAAAATGTAGTTAAATCCCCTGCAAACAAATGTAGATAGGGAAATGATGAGTTAACATAAAATAAATAAAAATTAAACAATATTAATTGGAGTGAGGTCCCATAGCACAGAATCAGGCTTCAAGTCACCCACCAATGGAGAAGGTCACTTACTATTATTTTGACCACAGCACCCAGACAAAGGAGAGAGGTCCCACAGCAGAGAACCAGGCATCATATCACCCACCACAGGAGTAGGCCACCATTTAGTTACTTTGACCCCTACACCCAGACGGAGGAGAGAGGTTACACAGCAGAGAATCAGGCATTTAGATCACCCACCACAGGAGTAGGCCACCATTGAATCAGACCCCGGCAACCATGTCAGATGGCACAAGCATAAGCTTTATATCAATCAGCACAGGAGAAGGCGACTTTGACAGACTTTGACCCCTACACCCGGACGGAGGAGAGAGGTTTCAAAGCAGAGAATCAGGCATTTAGATCACCCACCACAGGAGTAGGCCCCAATTTAATGGGACCCCGGCAACCATGTCAGATGGCACAACCATCAGCTTCATATCAATCAGCACAGGAGAAGGCGACTTTGAAAGACTTTGACCCCTACACCCAGACGGAGGAGAGAGGTTTCACAGCAGAGAATCAGGCATTTAGATCACCCACCACAGGAGTAGGCCCCCATTGAATCAGACCCTGGCAACCATGTCAGATGGCACAACCATCAGCTTTATATCAATCAGCACAGGAGAAGGCGACTTTGAAAGACTTTGACCCCTACACCCAGATGGAGGAGAGAGGTTTCACAGCAGAGAATCAGGCATCATATCAACCACCACAGGAGAAGCCACCATTTAGATACTTTGACCCCTGCACCCAGGAAGAGGAGAGAGGCACCACAGCACATATTCTGGCATCATATCAGCCACCACAGGAGAAGCCACCATTGAGTTACTTTGACCCCCGCACCCAGGAAGAGGAGAGAGGCACCACAGCACATATTCTGGCATCATATCAGCCACCACAGGAGAAGCCACCATTTAGTTACTTTGACCCCTTCACCCAAACAGAGGAGAGAGGTTCCACATCAGAGAATCAGGCATCATATCAACCACCACAGGAGTAGGCCACAATTTAATGGGACCCCGGCAACCATGTCAGATGGCACAACCATCAGCTTCATATCAATCAGCACAGGAGAAGGCGACTTTGAAAGACTTTGACCCCTACACCCAGACGGAGGAGAGAGGTTTCACAGCAGAGAATCAGGCATTTAGATCACCCACCACAGGAGTAGGCCCCCATTGAATCAGACCCTGGCAACCATGTCAGATGGCACAACCATCAGCTTTATATCAATCAGCACAGGAGAAGCCACCATTGAGTTACTTTGACCCCTGCACCCAGGAAGAGGAGAGAGGCCCCACAGCACATATTCTGGCATCATATCAGCCACCACAGGAGAAGCCACCATTGAGTTACTTTGACCCCCGCACCCAGGAAGAGGAGAGAGGCACCACAGCACATATTCTGGCATCATATCAGCCACCACAGGAGAAGCCACCATTGAGTTACTTTGACCCCTGCACCCAGGAAGAGGAGAGAGGCCCCACAGCACATATTCTGGCATCATACTAACCACCACAGGAGAAGCCACCATTGAGTTACTTTGACCCCTGCACCCAGGAAGAGGAGAGAGGCCCCACAGCACATATTCTGGCATCATATCAGCCACCACAGGAGAAGCCACCATTGAGTTACTTTGACCCCCGCACCCAGGAAGAGGAGAGAGGCACCACAGCACATATTCTGGCATCATATCACCCACCACAGGAGAAGCCACCATTGAGTTACTTTGACCCCCGCACCCAGGAAGAGGAGAGAGGCACCACAGCACATATTCAGGCATCATATCACACACCACAGGAGAAGGCCTCTTTCAGTGATTTAGGCCTTTGGACCCAGACAGAGGAGAGAGGCACCACAGCACATATTCTGGCATCATATCAGCCACCACAGGAGAAGCCACCATTGAGTTACTTTGACCCCTGCACCCAGGAAGAGGAGAGAGGCCCCACAGCACATATTCTGGCATCATATCAGCCACCACAGGAGAAGCCACCATTTAGTTACCTTGACCCCTGCACCCAGGAAGAGGAGAGAGGCACCACAGCACATATTCTGGCATCATATCAGCCACCACAGGAGAAGCCACCATTTAGTTACTTTGACCCCTTCACCCAAACAGAGGAGAGAGGTTCCACATCAGAGAATCAGGCATCATATCAACCACCACAGGAGTAGGCCACAATTTAATGGGACCCCGGCAACCATGTCAGATGGCACAACCATCAGCTTCATATCAATCAGCACAGGAGAAGGCGACTTTGAAAGACTTTGACCCCTACACCCAGACGGAGGAGAGAGGTTTCACAGCAGAGAATCAGGCATTTAGATCACCCACCACAGGAGTAGGCCCCCATTGAATCAGACCCTGGCAACCATGTCAGATGGCACAACCATCAGCTTTATATCAATCAGCACAGGAGAAGCCACCATTGAGTTACTTTGACCCCTGCACCCAGGAAGAGGAGAGAGGCCCCACAGCACATATTCTGGCATCATATCAGCCACCACAGGAGAAGCCACCATTGAGTTACTTTGACCCCCGCACCCAGGAAGAGGAGAGAGGCACCACAGCACATATTCTGGCATCATATCAGCCACCACAGGAGAAGCCACCATTGAGTTACTTTGACCCCTGCACCTAGGAAGAGGAGAGAGGCCCCACAGCACATATTCTGGCATCATACTAACCACCACAGGAGAAGCCACCATTGAGTTACTTTGACCCCTGCACCCAGGAAGAGGAGAGAGGCCCCACAGCACATATTCTGGCATCATATCAGCCACCACAGGAGAAGCCACCATTGAGTTACTTTGACCCCCGCACCCAGGAAGAGGAGAGAGGCACCACAGCACATATTCTGGCATCATATCAGCCACCACAGGAGAAGCCACCATTGAGTTACTTTGACCCCCGCACCCAGGAAGAGGAGAGAGGCACCACAGCACATATTCAGGCATCATATCACACACCACAGGAGAAGGCCTCTTTCAGTGATTTAGGCCTTTGGACCCAGACAGAGGAGAGAGGCACCACAGCACATATTCTGGCATCATATCAGCCACCACAGGAGAAGCCACCATTGAGTTACTTTGACCCCTGCACCCAGGAAGAGGAGAGAGGCCCCACAGCACATATTCTGGCATGATATCAGCCACCACAGGAGAAGCCACCATTTAGTTACCTTGACCCCTGCACCCAGGAAGAGGAGAGAGGCACCACAGCACATATTCTGGCATCATATCAACCACCACAGGAGAAGCCACCATTTAGTTACTTTGACCCCTTCACCCAAACAGAGGAGAGAGGTTCCACATCAGAGAATCAGGCATCATATCAACCACCACAGGAGAAGCCACCATTGAGTTACTTTGACCCCTGCACCCAGGAAGAGGAGAGAGGCCCCACAGCACATATTCTGGCATCATACTAACCACCACAGGAGAAGCCACCATTGAGTTACTTTGACCCCTGCACCCAGGAAGAGGAGAGAGGCCCCACAGCACATATTCTGGCATCATATCAGCCACCACAGGAGAAGCCACCATTGAGTTACTTTGACCCCCGCACCCAGGAAGAGGAGAGAGGCACCACAGCACATATTCTGGCATCATATCAGCCACCACAGGAGAAGCCACCATTGAGTTACTTTGACCCCCGCACCCAGGAAGAGGAGAGAGGCACCACAGCACATATTCAGGCATCATATCACACACCACAGGAGAAGGCCTCTTTCAGTGATTTAGGCCTTTGGACCCAGACAGAGGAGAGAGGCACCACAGCACATATTCTGGCATCATATCAGCCACCACAGGAGAAGCCACCATTGAGTTACTTTGACCCCTGCACCCAGGAAGAGGAGAGAGGCCCCACAGCACATATTCTGGCATCATATCAGCCACCACAGGAGAAGCCACCATTTAGTTACCTTGACCCCTGCACCCAGGAAGAGGAGAGAGGCACCACAGCACATATTCTGGCATCATATCAGCCACCACAGGAGAAGCCACCATTTAGTTACTTTGACCCCTTCACCCAAACAGAGGAGAGAGGTTCCACATCAGAGAATCAGGCATCATATCAACCACCACAGGAGTAGGCCACAATTTAGTTTATTTGACCCCTGCACCCAGGAAGAGGAGAGAGGCCCCACAGCACATATTCTGGCATCATATCACACACCACAGGAGAAGGCCTCTTTCAGTGATTTAGGCCTTTGGACCCAGACAGAGGAGAGAGGTCAGAGATTAGCTTCATATCCCCCAGCACAGCAGAAGACCGCTTTATTTGACTTAGGCCTCAGCACCCAGACAGAAGACAGAGGTAGCATGGCAGAGGTTATGGCTTCATGTCACCCGTTAGTTTAACCGGCCACTTTCATCTGGTTAGGCCCCGGTGCACAGACAGAGAAGAGTTTCATTCAACTGTGGGTTTCATAAAATTTGTATCAAATAAAGAAGTGGCCCGTAGCACAACAAGACATGTTTTAGGCAGTTAATAAGGACTACTCTGCACAAGGGAGGGACAGGTCCTGTGGGATCCATGCCTGGTTCATCTTTATGAAGGTCAGCTTGTCCACGTTGGCTGTGGACAGGCGGCTGCGCTTGTCAGTAATGACGCCCCCTGCCGTGCTGAATACGCGTTCAGATAAAACGCTGGCCGCCGGGCAGGAAAGCACCTCCAAGGCATAACATGCTAACTCTGGCCACGTGGACAATTTCGAAACCCAGTAGTTGAATGGGGCCGAACCATCCGTCAGGATGTGGAGGGGTGTGCAGACATACTGTTCAACCATGTTAGTGAAATGCTGCCTCCTGCTAACACGTTCCGTATCAGGTGTCGGTGCAGATAGCTGTGGCGTGGAGACAAAACTTTTCCACATTTCTGCCATGCTAACCCTGCCCTCAGATGAGCTGGCCGTGACACAGCTGCGTTGGCGACCTCTTGCCACTCCTCTGCCTTCACCTTCCACCTGTTCCCCTGTGACATGTGGGAATGCTCTCAAGAGCGCCTCTATCAGCGTGCGCTTGTACTCGCGCATCTTACGGTCGCGCTCCAGTTCAGGAATTAAAGTGGGCACATTGTCTTTATACTGGGGATCCAGCAGGGTGGCCACCCAGTAGTCTGCACACGTTAAAACGTGGGCAACTCTGCTGTCGTTGCGCAGGCATTGGAGCATATATTCGCTCATGTGGGCCAGGCTACCCATGGGTAAGGACAAGCTGTCCTCTGTGGGAGGCGTATCGTCATCGTCCACCGTATCCCCCCAGCCACGCACCAGTGATGGGCCTGGGCTGCCACCCCGCTGTGAACTTGCGTCATCCTCGTCCCCCTCCACCTCCTCCTCCTCATCCTCCTCGTCCTCCAGTACAGTGCCTTGGCTGGCGACTTGTGAACCTGTCCTCTGCTGCTTAAACAAACCTCCCTCTGAGCCACTTCGAACAGACTGGCCCGAAAGTGTTAGAAACGAGCCCTCATCCTCCTCCTCCTCCTCCACCTGGGCCACCTCCTCTAACATCATTGCCCTAAGTGTTTTCTCAAGGAGACATAGAAGTGGTATTGTAACGCTGATAACAGTGTCATCGCCACTGGCCATGTTGGTGGAGTACTCGAAACAGCGCAGCAGGGCACACAGGTCTCGCATGGAGGCCCAATCATTGGTGGTGAAGTGGTGCTGTTCGGCAGTACGACTGACGCGAGCGTGCTGCAGCTGAAACTCCACTATGGCCTGCTGCTGCTCGCACAGTCTCTCCAGCATGTGCAAGGTGGAGTTCCACCGGGTGGGCACGTCGCATATGAGGCGGTGAGCGGGAAGGCCGAAGTTCCGCTGTAGCGCAGACAGGCGAGCAGCGGCAGGATGTGAACGGCGGAAGCGCGCACAGACGGCCCGCACTTTATGCAGCAGCTCTGACATGTTGGGGTAGTGGTGAATGAACCTCTGCACCACCAAGTTCAGCACATGCGCCAGGCAAGGGATGTGCGTCAAACCGGCTAGTCCCAGAGCTGCCACGAGATTTATTATCGCATACCACCAGGCCTGGCTTGAGGCCCACCGGCAGAAACCACTCGTCGGGCTGTTGTTCAATACCCCGCCACAACTCCTTTGCGCTGTGGGGCCTGTCCCCCAAACATATGAGTTTCAGAATGGCCTGCTGACGTTTACCCCGGGCTGTGCTGAAGTTGGTGGTGAAGGTGTGTGGCTGACCGGATGAGCTGGTGGAAGCAGTGGAGGAGGAAGCCGAGTAGGAGGAGGAGGCTACAGGAGGCAGAGAATGATGCCCTGCGATCCTAGGGGGCGGAAGGACGTGCGCCAAGGAACTGTCCGCCGGGGGCCCAGCCGCCACTACATTCATCCAGTGTGCAGTTAGTGAGATATAGCGTCCCTGGCCGTGCTTACTGGTCCACGTATCTGTGGTTAGGTGGACCTTGCCACAAATGGCGTTGCGCAGTGCACACTTGATTTTATCGGACACTTGCATGTGCAGGGAAGGCACGGCTGTCTTGGAGAAGTAGTGGCGGCTGGGAACCACATACTGCGGGACAGCCATGGCCATCAGCTGTTTGAAGCTGTCTGTGTCCACCAGCCGGAATGACAGCATTTCAAAGGCCAGCAGTTTAGAAATGCTGGCGTTCAGGCCAAGGGCTCGAGGGTGACTCGGGGGGAATTTGCGCTTCCTCTCTAAGGTTTGAGATATTGAGAGCTGAACGCTGCTGTGTGATATAGTGGAGACGCTAGTTGACGGTGGCGGTGGTGGTGGTGTCGGTGGCACATCCTCTGTTTGCTGCTCGGCAGGTGGCAACATTCCTCTCGAGGCGGAAGCCGAGGCAGCAGCGGTAGAGGGAGCAGGGGGAGCCTCAGCGAGTGCCTGGTTTTTAAGGTGTGTACCCCACTGCAGTTCATGCTTTGCATGTAGATGCCTGGTCATGCAGGTTGTGCTGAGGTTCAGAACGTTAATGCCTCGCCTCAGGCTCTGATGGCAGAGCGTGCAAGTCACTCGGGTCTTGTCGGTAGGACATTGTTTAAAGAAGTGCCATGCCAGGGAACTCTTTGAAGCTGCCTTTGTGGGGCTGGGTCCCTGTTGGCGATGTCCAGTAGCAGGCGAACTCTGGGGGCGGCGGCTCGTCTGCTTTGGCCCCCTGCTCCCTCTTTGGCTTCGCTGTTGTCTCGGTCTCACCACTACCTCTTCCTCTGAACTGTGAAAGTCATCGCCACGACCTTCAGTCCATGTGGGGTCTAAGACCTCATCGTCCTCTGCATCGTCTTCCACCCAGACCTCCTCCTGTTCAGTCTGCACACTGCAAAAAGACGCGGCAGTGGGCACCTGTGTTTCGTCATCATCAGAGAGTCGGTGACTCTGCTGTGGTGGTATTCCCATGTCCTCTTCATCTGGAGACATAAGTGGTTGTGCGTCAGTGCATGGTATGTCTTCCTCCACTGGGGAAGGGCTAGGTGGACGCCCCTGGGAAACCCTGGAAGCAGAGTCTTCAAACAGAAGAAGAGACTGCTGCATAACTTGTGGCTCAGACCGTTTCCCTGATATGCTTGGGGGTGATGTGACAGACTGATGGGCTTGGTTTTCAGGTGCCACCTGTGCGCTTTCCGCAGAAGACTGGGTGGAAGACCATGTGGTGAACGTGCTGGAAGCACTGTCGGCCACCCAATCGATTAATGCCTGTACCTGCTCAGGCCTTACCATCCTAAGAGCGGCATTGGGCCCCACGAGATATTGCGGTACATTCTGCCGGCTAGTTGAGGGAGTTCGTTCCCTACTGTGTGCGCCACCACAACCGCGTCCTCGTCCCTTAATAGTATTTTTCTTCATTGTTGCGATTCAACTCGCACCACAATGAAATATATTATTTTTTATAAGCAAAATCCCTTCACTGGAATACTTTCAGTTTTTTGACTGTATGGATTACAGATGGAATGACTGTTATATGTGAGTACCGCTTTCTTTGACAGATTCTAGTATGGGTACATATATGTTTTCCCAACCCCAGCACATTAGTTTGCTAATTCCAGATGTATGAAACGCAGGCCTAACTGTATCTAGTATATTGAACGCCAGATAAACTAACTTGGCCTTTTTTAAATAAAAAAAAAATTCCCTCACTGGAATACTTTCAGTCTTTTGACTGTATGGATTACAGATGGAATGACTGTTATATGTGAGTACCGCTTTCTTTGACAGATTCTAGTATGGGTACATATATGTTTTGACAGATTCTAGTATGGGTACATATATGTTTTCCCAACCCCAGCACATTAGTTTGCTAATTCCAGATGTATGAAACGCAGGCCTAACTGTATCTAGTATATTGAACGCCAGATAAACTAACTTGGCCTTTTTTAAATAAAAAAAAATTCCCTCACTGGAATACTTTCAGTCTTTTGACTGTATGGATTACAGATGGAATGACTGTTATATGTGAGTACCGCTTTCTTTGACAGATTCTAGTATGGGTACATATATGTTTTCCCAACCCCAGCACATTAGTTTGCTAATTCCAGATGTATGAAACGCAGGCCTAACTGTATCTAGTATATTGAACGCCAGATAAACTAACTTGGCCTTTTTTAAATAAAAAAAATTCCCTCACTGGAATACTTTCAGTCTTTTGACTGTATGGATTACAGATGGAATGACTGTTATATGTGAGTACCGCTTTCTTTGACAGATTCTAGTATGGGTACATATATGTTTTCCCAACCCCAGCACATTAGTTTGCTAATTCCAGATGTATGAAACGCAGGCCTAACTGTATCTAGTATATTGAACGCCAGATAAACTAACTTGGCCTTTTTTAAATAAAAAAAATTCCCTCACTGGAATACTTTCAGTCTTTTGACTGTATGGATTACAGATGGAATGACTGTTATATGTGAGTACCGCTTTCTTTGACAGATTCTAGTATGGGTACATATATGTTTTCCCAACCCCAGCACATTAGTTTGCTAATTCCAGATGTATGAAACGCAGGCCTAACTGTATCTAGTATATTGAACGCCAGATAAACTAACTTGGCCTTTTTTAAATAAAAAAAATTCCCTCACTGGAATACTTTCAGTCTTTTGACTGTATGGATTACAGATGGAATGACTGTTATATGTGAGTACCGCTTTCTTTGACAGATTCTAGTATGGGTACATATATGTTTTCCCAACCCCAGCACATTAGTTTGCTAATTCCAGATGTATGAAACGCAGGCCTAACTGTATCTAGTATATTGAACGCCAGATAAACTAACTTGGCCTTTTTTAAATAAAAAAAATCCCTCACTGGAATACTTTCAGTCTTTTGACTGTATGGATTACAGATGGAATGACTGTTATATGTGAGTACCGCTTTCTTTGACAGATTCTAGTATGGGTACATATATGTTTTCCCAACCCCAGCACATTAGTTTGCTAATTCCAGATGTATGAAACGCAGGCCTAACTGTATCTAGTATATTGAACGCCAGATAAACTAACTTGGCCTTTTTTAAATAAAAAAAATCCCCTCACTGGAATACTTTCAGTCTTTTGACTGTATGGATTACAGATGGAATGACTGTTATATGTGAGTACCGCTTTCTTTGACAGATTCTAGTATGGGTACATATATGTTTTCCCAACCCCAGCACATTAGTTTGCTAATTCCAGATGTATGAAACGCAGGCCTAACTGTATCTAGTATATTGAACGCCAGATAAACTAACTTGGCCTTTTTTAAATAAATAAAAAATTCCCTCACTGGAATACTTTCAGTCTTTTGACTGTATGGATTACAGATGGAATGACTGTTATATGTGAGTACCGCTTTCTTTGACAGATTCTAGTATGGGTACATATATGTTTTCCCAACCCCAGCACATTAGTTTGCTAATTCCAGATGTATGAAACGCAGGCCTAACTGTATCTAGTATATTGAACGCCAGATAAACTAACTTGGCCTTTTTTAAATAAAAAAAATTCCCTCACTGGAATACTTTCAGTCTTTTGACTGTATGGATTACAGATGGAATGACTGTTATATGTGAGTACCGCTTTCTTTGACAGATTCTAGTATGGGTACATATATGTTTTCCCAACCCCAGCACATTAGTTTGCTAATTCCAGATGTATGAAACGCAGGCCTAACTGTATCTAGTATATTGAACGCCAGATAAACTAACTTGGCCTTTTTTAAA
The DNA here is from genome assembly GCF_905171765.1 of Bufo bufo. Classification (NCBI taxonomy): domain Eukaryota; kingdom Metazoa; phylum Chordata; class Amphibia; order Anura; family Bufonidae; genus Bufo; species Bufo bufo. The sequence continues at coordinate 402,336,380 of NC_053394.1, forward strand.
TAAAATAAAAATTCCCTCACTGGAATACTTTCAGTCTTTTGACTGTATGGATTACAGATGGAATGACTGTTATATGTGAGTACCGCTTTCTTTGACAGATTCTAGTATGGGTACATATATGTTTTCCCAACCCCAGCACATTAGTTTGCTAATTCCAGATGTATGAAACGCAGGCCTAACTGTATCTAGTATATTGAACGCCAGATAAACTAACTTGGCCTTTTTTAAATAAAAAAAATCCCTCACTGGAATACTTTCAGTCTTTTGACTGTATGGATTACAGATGGAATGACTGTTATATGTGAGTACCGCTTTCTTTGACAGATTCTAGTATGGGTACATATATGTTTTCCCAACCCCAGCACATTAGTTTGCTAATTCCAGATGTATGAAACGCAGGCCTAACTGTATCTAGTATATTGAACGCCAGATAAACTAACTTGGCCTTTTTTAAATAAAAAAAAAATTCCCTCACTGGAATACTTTCAGTCTTTTGACTGTATGGATTACAGATGGAATGACTGTTATATGTGAGTACCGCTTTCTTTGACAGATTCTAGTATGGGTACATATATGTTTTCCCAACCCCAGCACATTAGTTTGCTAATTCCAGATGTATGAAACGCAGGCCTAACTGTATCTAGTATATTGAACGCCAGATAAACTAACTTGGCCTTTTTTAAATAAAAAAAATTCCCTCACTGGAATACTTTCAGTCTTTTGACTGTATGGATTACAGATGGAATGACTGTTATATGTGAGTACCGCTTTCTTTGACAGATTCTAGTATGGGTACATATATGTTTTCCCAACCCCAGCACATTAGTTTGCTAATTCCAGATGTATGAAACGCAGGCCTAACTGTATCTAGTATATTGAACGCCAGATAAACTAACTTGGCCTTTTTTAAATAAAAAAAAAATTCCCTCACTGGAATACTTTCAGTCTTTTGACTGTATGGATTACAGATGGAATGACTGTTATATGTGAGTACCGCTTTCTTTGACAGATTCTAGTATGGGTACATATATGTTTTCCCAACCCCAGCACATTAGTTTGCTAATTCCAGATGTATGAAACGCAGGCCTAACTGTATCTAGTATATTGAACGCCAGATAAACTAACTTGGCCTTTTTTAAATAAAAAAAATTCCCTCACTGGAATACTTTCAGTCTTTTGACTGTATGGATTACAGATGGAATGACTGTTATATGTGAGTACCGCTTTCTTTGACAGATTCTAGTATGGGTACATATATGTTTTCCCAACCCCAGCACATTAGTTTGCTAATTCCAGATGTATGAAACGCAGGCCTAACTGTATCTAGTATATTGAACGCCAGATAAACTAACTTGGCCTTTTTTAAATAAAAAAAATTCCCTCACTGGAATACTTTCAGTCTTTTGACTGTATGGATTACAGATGGAATGACTGTTATATGTGAGTACCGCTTTCTTTGACAGATTCTAGTATGGGTACATATATGTTTTCCCAACCCCAGCACATTAGTTTGCTAATTCCAGATGTATGAAACGCAGGCCTAACTGTATCTAGTATATTGAACGCCAGATAAACTAACTTGGCCTTTTTTAAATAAAAAAAAAAATTCCCTCACTGGAATACTTTATGGCTTTTCACTGTATGGATTACAGGTGGACTGGTATTAGTAGGGGTGACACAAGCACACCCAAGTCCCTGATGTAGGATTTCTATGGCACAGACCACTATTACAAGTGATTAATGGACGTTGGGAGAGATTGTGCTGCAGCACTAGTCCCAAGATGGCCGCCGCCTATCAGCCCAGTAACATGTGCCACAAAATGGTCTGCACAACCTTTAAAAAAAATAGCCTTGGACTGTGCTGCTAAATCGCTATTGGTCTGAATCCCAGGTGTAGATGTCTGACTTGTTTGGAGCTTTGGAATGCACACTGTGGCAGCTTCTGCTGCAGCACTACAAGTCGCAAAATGGCGGCCGGCGGTCAGCCCAGGTACATGTGGATGGAAAAATCACTCTGGCCACTCTAAAAATAGCCAATCCCTATCAAAAAAGCAGCTCAGCTGCAGTTGTTCAGATGAATCACAGGTGGAGGAGAGAAATTTGCTTCCAGTTATTCAATTATCCCTGCCTATTCTCGCCCTAGCATCAGCTGCGTCTATCCCTGTTCTATTCACATCGGGAGTGAGCACGTCCCGACGTGCGCACAAGCTTATAAAGAGGCTGAGTCACATGCTGCACTTGGCCAATCACAGCCTTGCCAATAGTAGGCATGGCTGCGATGGCATCTTAGGGCAAGTAGTATGATGCATGTTGATTGGCTGCTTTGCAGCCTTTCAAAATGCGCCAAAATACATGCCGAACGACGAACCCGAACCCGAACTTTTACGAAAAAGTTCGGGTTCGGGTCCGTGTCACGAACACCCCAAAATTCGGTACGGACCCGAACTATGCTCGAACTGTTCGCTCAACACTAGTCAGGACCAGAGAGTGAGTGATTCTGTGTGGTTGCCCACAGGAAACAATAAGCTTAAGGTACCTTCTTGGAAGTTGGGCCCAAGATTTATTGGTCAATATAAGATCACTACCATTGTTAACCCTGTAGCCTTCTGTCTTGAACTTCCTCAGGCTTTGAAAATTCATAATGTATTTCATAAGTCGCTGTTGAAGAAATGTGTCGAACCTGTTGAGCCGTCCTCCTTGCCTCCCGCTCCTGTCATGGTGGACGGTAATTTAGAATTTCAAATCAGCAGGATTGTGGACTCCCGAGTTCTCCGCAGATCCCTCCTGAATCTCGTCCACTGGAAGGGTTACGTACCAGAGGAGAGGATGTGGGTTCCAGTGGCCGATGTTAATGCAAATCGTCTAGTGAAGGCCTTTCAAAGAGCCCATCCTGAAGTCACCCATAGCAGGGGGGGTACTGTCAAGGTCCATCAGATGACTGATGTCAGGAAATCAAGGAGATTGGCTGAGCGTGGAGGAATCTAACAGCCTCCTTGATTTCTCTTGATTCTGTGTTGATAGGGTTAATGACCACTTCCCTTTTCTCAGCTGTTGCTCGGTGGTCATCACTTCTACCCTTTATAGTCTCACTCCACCCTTCTGACTATGTGGTTGATAGCTTCATTTGGGTTTGGCGGAGTTAGTGTGAGATCCTCTCTGGTGTTCCTGTTCTTCCATCGCTACAGAAGTTAAGTGTCGCGTTTGTTTGTATTTGTTATTTTTCCTGTTGTTGTATCTAGGCCTGAGACAGAGACTTCCATTCGTCCATCTGGGGAGGGATGGGTTGTGTCTGGTCCTATACTTATTCCAGGGCCTTATAGGGAAATCAGGTGCTAGGTATCCTGCTTATGAATATTCCTACCTTCAAGGTCTATTCATATTGATAGGTCGTCAGGGCCAGGATTAGGGTTGTTTAGGAGGTGACCTATTTCTTCCCTAGTTTCCAGGCCCAGTTACTGTTCCCCTTTCCTCCTGTGTTCAGTGTGGATTCCCCCCCCCCCCCCCCACTGATCACGACAATAACATGCTGCCTGCATATTAATTAGCATTTTCAAAGTGACAGGTTTCCTTTAAGGAAGTTCAAACATAACTGTTCCTTCACAGTTATGATTGTACAAAGAAGAACAGCCATTATGTTAACTCAAAAACAGGTACGTTTAATTCCTCTACACTGGCTTGATACTAACCCCCCCTCAATACATGAAATGTCAGCTAAGGTGACTCAAATTTTCAGATTCGAGGAAATGTCTAGCTGGATCAACAGGACACATGATGCATTTGCAAAGGTATGGAACCCTTGGAAATCTCTGACGTAGGTGGGCCCTAACTATACAAACACAACATTCCTAGGACCTAGACTGTGATAATTATAGGCCTCCCCCCCCCTTCCTTCCCCTACAATCCCTCCCCACTCTCCTCCACTTTTTTCTTGCTTTACTATTAATCTTTTCTCTCCCCCCTATCTATTCTTTTTCTAACTCCAATCATCATTTGATGTTTTGATTATGGCTAGCTAGAGAGCGCTATTAGCACTCTGGAGAAAGTTAGAAAAGAAAATGCACGCTCTCCCCATCCTGTTTGTTATTGTCTATAGCCATATTGATTTTTAACATTTGGATACATGTATGCATTTTATGTAAACTTTCATTGTCTGCTACTGTATGACGCGAGAAACTCAGTCACAATTGCATTCTTTTTCTGTCATACTAATGCATATTTGCTACTCAATTATATGAAAATGGAAAATAAAGAATTTACAAAAAAAAAAACTGGTACGTTTTAAAATCTAAAAGGTAAAGAAAGATGGGCACAAACACAATAATATACATTATGCAAGCAAATGTTTTTTAATGATTGGTAACAACTTAATTATCAAAATTAGGTTTATTTACTTTAGAAAAAAGATGACTAAAGGGAGATCTAATAACCATGTATAAATATAATCAGAGGCCAGTAAAGAGATGGCTCCCATCATCTGTTTATACCTAGGACTGTGACAAGGGGATATCCTCTGTGCCTGGAGGAAAAAAGGTTTGTACACAAACATAGGAGAAGATTCTTTACGGTAAGAGCAGTGAGACTATGGAACTCTCTGCCTGAGGAGGTGGTGATGATGAAGTTTAAGAGGGGCCTGAATGTATTTCTGGAGTGTAATATTATAGTTTGTAGTTACTAGATTTCTGGAGAAGGGTTGCTGATCCAGGGAGTTATTCTGATTGCCTGATTGGAGTTGGGGAGGAATTTTTTCTCTTAAAATGAAGAAAATCTACCTCATGGGGCTTTCTGCCTTCTTCAGACTTTCAGGATAACAGGCTGAAGTGGATGGACTGAAGGATTTTTTTTCGGCCTTACAAACTATGTTACTATGTAAGTTTGAAGATGAAGACCATGGGAAATAATCTATGCACATGGTAGATATATAGGCGTGTTATCTGGATTATATTTGTGTTCAGAGTAACATTTCTTGGTAATTACATACATTTCCTAATCATCATTTCATGCTGTATATTGCTTTCCCATTCTCTTGTATGACAAGTGACTTTACTGTGACCGTTGTATTTTTTTTGTTGTTATTATTATTATTGCTATTTACCAATAAAACAAAATGGCCACTTCTCTGTATATTTTGATTTTTAAGACTTCCCACATTCTGGAAAAACACATGTTTTTTTTTTCTTTGATCTGCAATTACAGCTGA